>NW_009225411.1:15050-22395 GCF_000690835.1 Fulmarus glacialis
CCGGGGCGGGTCCCAAACCTGGCGACATTTCCATGCGGTCCATTTAAGGCCTGAGCTCCCGGAGCCAAGTGACTTCACAGGCTCTTATATATATATATTTCTATATATTTATCCTTTTATCCTCCCTGGCATCACCCGCTGTGGTGCGGGGAAAATCTGGGAAAATTTGTCCACCTACATGCTCAGCAATCAAGGAAGAACAGCAGAAGCAGCGCCTGCAATTTGTTCTTTAAAAATGGGACTTTGGTAAGAGATGTGATGCGGGGCCGAGGACCGAGGAGTGGGCTGCCTGGTGACGCGTGTGGATTTTAACATCTCAGAAAAAATGGAGCAGAGTCATCATTTAAAGCCCATCCCGCCTTGCTGTGGCCAGAAGCACCTGGGCAAGAGGGAGCGCGGGGGGGTCAGGCTCCTTGCACCCCCATCCCCAGCTCCATTTCCCATCTCTAACACTAATTGGCTTTTCCAAACACACAGGACCTTCCCTGCTCCCCGAATTTCCCAGGGGCCGGTGCCGCTCCCTGCCCGGCTGGCTGCCTGGCCGCCTGTGCACCGTATAAAGCAAAGCAGTGAGTAAATCAATGACCTGGTGATGGAGCGGAGAGAATTGCTGAGCCCTGAAGAATCCCTGCCCGGCCCCGCCAAGACTCCCAAGCAATTTCCATTCTAATCTGTGCTGCTTGACTTCTAAGAAGGTAATAGCTCCTACGGCACTTCCTTGTCCTTTAGCTGAACAATTTATGGCTTCTGCTCTAGCTGCCTTGCACTCCTGAAAAGCCTGAGCAGGGAGAAGCCTTTGCATGATTGCACTTTTGCATGATTGCACTTTTGCATGATTGCATTACTGTACCATTGCACGATTGCACTGGTGCCTGATTGCCTTCCCCTGTCCCAGAGCAGCAGTTCAGGTCATTACCAGGTGCTAACGATGCTAAGGGCAGGCATTTAAGAGGGCTGGGGAGCCCTGGTAGATGAGTGGTTCTGCAAAAGGATTGAGTTGGCAACTCAGCTGGGAAGCAGTGCTGTCAAAGCAGGTCTCTGCTCCTGGGTGGGCTCTTCTCAAGCTGCCCACCAGCCCTCCTCCACCGAGTCCTCCTCAAGCAAGAGCACGCCAGGCTCAGTGGACCTGCTCCCTTTCTGAACCGACTTATTTGCTTGGATTTGGTTTTGGTTTTTTTTTTTCCCAACTGGAAATGGTAAACATATGCTGCAAGAAGGGGAAATTCAGGTTTCGGCTCCCCAAGTCACCAAGGTCTCACCGTGTGCGTTACAAGCAAACCCATCGGCACAGCAGACAAAACCAGAGTGCTGGGAATCCTGGAGACCGAACCAGCCCCAAGAGGCGTCACGAGTCACCCCCCAGCATCACGCTGCAGAGGAGACGCAGCTGCCAGTGCTGCAGCCTGCCCGTGAGTACAGCGGGATGAACGCCTTAAGCTTTTAGGGGTGGATGTACGCATGAGACATCAGCCAGCCCCGGTGACTCTGTGCGTGTTGTAGCTCTTTGTCCTGGAGATCACACAAATTAACACTGCCGGGTGCTGGATGCTCCGGGCTGGCAGGACGTGAGCAAGCCCAAAGGAGGAGGGGGGAATTCACTTCTGCTATCTGCAGTGCAAAACGAAGCTGGTTTTTAGGGCTCCTGGGTGGGCGTTGGAAGGGTAGTCTGCGGCGTGCGGCGTGTTGGAGTTCAAGCCTCAAAAGGGACCATGAAATAATCTGGAAATAATCAGTTCTGGCTGCTTTGTGTGTGCTACGCCTTCCTATTTCACCCGGCTACCCTTGCATAGCAAGCAAAGGTGGGTGCAGGGCTCTCCCTATCCGGAGAGGGACCTGGCCGGGATTTGAAGCCATTAAAAACTGCAGAATTCATCATTTTTGCTGGCGTCCACTCCAATGGTTAGTCAGCCTTCCTGTTAAAACAAGTGCCTTATTTTTCCAGTGGGAAGCTGAAGCCAGACACAATCAACTCCTGCCTCTCGTTATGTCTTTCTTCACCAGATTAAAGATACTTTAGTAGCCAGTATTTTCTCCCAGGAAGGTACTTACTCATGGCAATCAAGTCACCTCCGTTGTCCTTTTGATAAACTAAGCAGCCTGAGCCCTTTAAGCTCCTTCCTCTGCAGAATTTTTTCCAGCACTTGTGACCTGCCTGTGCATCTTTCCTGCACCCCTTCGGGCTTCCCTGCCCGAAGGGTCTCTGTTCCCAAATGATTTTGCATAGAAATATCCATCCAGGGTTCACCCGGGGTGCTGGTGTGATGCTAACCGAGTCGGGGAGCAGAGGGGGTTTGGTGGGGCTGACTCTGGTCTCTGTAGCACCAGCCGCTGTCCCCTCCGGCTCCTTCGAACGCCCGCGCGATTGCCTTTAACAGTATTAGAAGAAACAGCGAAGCAGAAGAGAAGCGACGTCAGTGAGTGATAGTGAAATGAATTGATGCCGCTTGCAATGTAAAGATGGTTTTTGGTTTGTTTTTTTTTTCGATGACTCTTCTGCTGCCGCCTTGCACGGTCTGTCTCGTATCATTCCTCCTGGCTCCGTGACGTTTTTCTAACCTCTAAGTGTGATACCCAAGGGACAGCTGAAGCTTTTCTGCCTCCCTTCCAGCCATGGGGGAGAAAATGCTGGTTTTTCCCTAAGCAGGACGTGTTTCCTCGGCCCTCCAGGCTGGGATAACTGCCTGGGCTTGGGGAACACCTGCACGGGCACTGGAAAACGGGGAGAAAAGGTTGGAGGTGGGAAGGGAAGCCCCAGAATTGGGGGCTCTGTGTTAGGAAGCAGCCCCTGCACGCATCCAACTCCCACAGGGGTTTCAAGTTTGCACATACGTCGGGTCAATGCATTGCGATACGGGTTTGTCGGGATGTACATCAGCAGTGCCCGCTCCAAGCCCAAGCTCTGGGTGATTGCGGTTAAGGGGAGAAATACTGCAAAATTGCTTAAAAATGGGAACAACCTGTTAATCTCTGGCCCCGATTGCACTGGTTGCCTTACAAATACGCAGCAAGGAAGCATCCGAAGTCAAAGCTCTCGTGTTCTAATTCTCCTTACCGCGGCTCACACCATGCAAAATACCCTGGATACAGAGCTGGATAAATGAGGCAGTTCAAGCATTAGAATATTTGCAAAGCGGTGCTCTCCAGCAACAGACACTTGAAATAATCTGTTTAGGCATCGGGTGAATTTGCTCCTACCAAAGGGCCGTCATCGGTGTCAAAGGCACTTAGTGTCAGGCCGGCGGAGCACCCGCTCCTCGTTAGCTACCCAACGCCCAACAGTAAACACATTTTGCTGTTTTGCCATCTTAAGAAGATGAAAAAAAAAACCCTTTCTGACAGCTTGGTTAACCTTTCCCTCATCCCTTTCTCACTTCTAAGTTCTGAAGTTCTCAGCTAAGGGCAGCTGTGAAGAGCAGAAAGGGAGGAAGAAGAAGGGGGGGAAAACAAACTGTTGGATATCTATTTTTTCCCGCTGTCTAAAAATACAGAGTGTCTCACACGTTCTGCCTTCTCCCTTGTAATTAAAAGGCTGATTTCATGCTGCTGCAAAGGGTAACCCTAATTAGAAGGTGTTAAAGGAGGGAGAGGAGCTGAGGGCTCAGCCATCCCGGTCCTGAGCTTGCCTTTGCGTCCTGGTTTTATGGATGCAATAAATCCTGCTGGGGGAAAAAAGCTAATTTCTCTTAAATAATGAAAATGCTATTTTAGTTTTCAGCCCAGGAAATGTCCCAAGTGGGGTATTGAGGGGGGGGAAAGGAGAAATGCTTGGGACTGAGCAGCTCTGGAAGGAAGCCTGTCTGCAGAGATGTCTGGAGGGGAATTGCTCCTCCGCCAGCCTGTGTCACTGCCAGGGGTCGGGGCGGGTGATGCTCCATGGGGATCAGTTCACCGGGGGGCCAGTGGTTGAACCATTTATCCCAAACCCCTGGATTTTTCAACTTGTTTGCATGGCTTGGGAATAAATGTGGGGGCTTGCCGTTGATAAGCGGTTGGGCCGGCAGAGCTGGGACAGGGCACAGGCCGTGCGTCGTGAGCAGAAACTTCTTATTGCGAAGAAAATATATTAAAAGTTGGGGAAACATGGCATTTCTTTCCATCTTATACGCATAGGGCAAAGATACTGGGATGACCAGATTACTCAGGTTATATCACCTCTGTTGCACGGACTCGGGCGAGAGAGTTTCCCTCTTCCCACTGCTGCTTCAAAGCTCTTTTTTGGGGAACTTTAGCAGCAAAGCCATGCTCCAAAGAGCCTTTTTGTGCCTTTCCCAGGTCCCCAGGGATCAGCCCTCCTGCCTGCATCGACAAGCCATGGTCCTGCTGCCGGCACAGGGGCCGGGCGCTTACATGTCCCCTCTCCGCAGGGCACTCGGTGCCAATGACGCACTCGCTTCTTTACACAGCGCCAGCGCGGAGGAAAAGACCCAAAACAAAGCCGAGGCTCATCAGCTAATTGCGGTTTAAAAGCAAATAATTGCACGAGTCAAAGCGATTTACTAACTGAAGTCGTTCTGCAGGGGCTGGGGGTTTGTATTTTTGGTTTTGGTTTTTTTTGTTTTTTTTTTTTATTCCCCTTAAATCCAAAGCTTTAATGATGCCCCTGGCTGGTGGTGTGCAGGCTGCACCAGCTCCTGCTGGGACCGGCTGCCTTGAAATTTGGGCAAGGTTCAGCGTTTTGCAGCTCCTGGTGCCTCGGGCGGGCTGGGGGATGCTGCTCAGGGGAGGGGGAAACACAAGGGCTCCATCCCCCCGCTGCAGCACCCCCAGTGCCCGGCTCCGCTCCCCGCTGCAGGGGGCTTGTCCCACGCACCCCCTTCCCCCTTTCCTACAGCCTAAGGGGTCCCAGACCTCCTGCCCGGGGTCCCCAGCCGGGCTGGCCCGTGCCCCCCCTTATCGCGGCTGGCTGCCCAGCAGGTGGGAGCTCAGACCTTTCTGGAAGTGAATATTTTATCCTTTTTTTCTTTTTTTCCCCCTCTCTGACTTCAGTGAGTCATACAGTTTCTTTAGAGAGAGCTTGTGCTTGTGGGGGCTGTAAAATCCCCAGCAACTGAGAAACGCAAGCCTTAAAACCAGGCTCTTTTGGCAAATACCGGGCTGCAAATCTGGACCTGGATTTTTTCAATTAAGCTTTTTTTTTTTTTTTAAAGGCGAATTAATTGATATTTACTTAGTGTGTCAAAATAGCTCCAGTGCGTTGGAGTGCCGCTCGCCGTGCGGTTGGAACAGGGTGCTGGGGAAGGGAGGCATGAGTCAGTGGTAAATGAATTAAAAGCAGCAGCTCCTGCTCAAGGCCGATTACGTTTTGCTCGAAGAAATGGGAGGGAAGCACATGGACTGCAGAGAAACTGCTCCCAGGAAACCTGCCTTGGTCTCTTTTTAGAGGAATTTGCCTCATTTTCCCTGTGCAGGAGTGCAGCGTTATTGAGGATTTGATTGCATGGCAGAAGTAGCAGCACCCAGTTGGTGTATTAGGCAAAATGATGGTGTAAAGGATGACGATCTTTCATGGAGATGGAGAGAGGGTGGGCCCTTTGCCCTGGGAGATGCTGACGGTGCGCTTTGGGCTGTGGGTCCCACCTCAGGTGATCGGATAAACACGTCCCATACAGGTAGATGTGTTTTCCTCTCTGATAGAGACGTGTTTGCATGTCAGATGATTGCTCAGAGAAGCGTGGTCTCTTAGAAACTTTAATTACACCTATTTATATATATGTAATGAAATATCTATATAAAAAATAATGCAGAGCTGAGAAAATGTATGGGTGAGGAGTTTGGGTGTGGGAAGGCAGGCAGCTAATTGCTTGCAACAACCCCTCAGCTGGAGTCTTGCAGGGACGTGAGCTCCCATCCCCGCGGGTGGCCCTGGGGTGCTCAGAGCTCCCAGTTAGCCCAGCAGCAGGCGGGTACTGGGATGCCGTGTGGCTCTCCATCCTCGTGACGCAGAAGCGCTGAGCGTTACAAGAAGGTCTCTGTGGCCAAATATCACCATCGCTGTCCTGCAGCCCAGGATTGTTCTGCAAAGTTATTTTTCCTTTTTTTTTTTTTTTTTTTTTTTTTCCTCCTTTCCCCTGGCCCACAGCACGTGCGATTTGCACAGCAAAAAACTTGTGGATAGGGAGCAACTCGGTGGGTGATCTGCAGAGGAATACCCACCCTTGCAAATGCACCGGGGCTGCAGAAAGGCCGGCGGGCGACGGACCCCCAGCACCTTGGAGTGAGCACCTCGTCCACAAGCCCTGGGCAGCCCTGGACCGCGTGGCTGCAGAGGAAGCCGGGGCTGTGTTTAATATCAGCTTTATCCAGCTCCAAGTGCCCAGCAGTATATTAAAACCATCTTTCTCGTGTTACTGGGGTTATGGTTTACACCATTAAAGCCCTTTTTTTGGTGCCCTGCTGCCCTCCATCCTCCTTCTCGGCTCCCGTTTATCTCCTCTCATTTGTCATCTTTATTAGTTCTTAATCTCCCATCGGTGCTGCAGAGTTAAGAGTGGGATTAGGGGGAAGTTTAATTGGATGGCACTCCATGGCCCTCCCAACATCAGATTCAATAAAAGTTTATGAAAAGATAAAAATCGCACTGGGTTTTATAGCTCTGGACAGAACAAAAGGGACTGGAGAGGAGAACAAGGTAACTTTTTCTGGGTTTTTTTTTTTTTTTTAAATTCCTTCCCAACCCCATACGAGCCGTGTTTCAGCTTGATTAAACAAGGAGGGAAGGATTTGTGCGAGCAGCAGCGTTATCCCTTTTGCTGCCTGTAAGCAGTAAGTGGCCTGCCGCTGCTCGCCCTCTCCCTGCGATTTCCCCTGACAGGAAGATGAATTGGGCTTCGGCGTGCGAGAAAATAACATTTATTTCACATTGAAAATATGCTGAACTGTTAGAGAAGCTGACCGGGGAGGTCAGGACTGGGGGAGCAGGGACGGGAGAGGAAGGGTGCGCACCCATGGGATGGGAAACCGGAGGCGCTGATTTGGGCAAGAGCTTGTCGCATGCAGCCACCCTGGGTTTTTCCAGTTTGGCAAGTGCTGAGGCTCTCGTTTAACATCCCTGATGGTCTTCAGGGGCAAGAAATTTATCGTCAGCCCAGGTATTTTGATGGAAAGGAGCGATTTGGTTGGTTTGGGGGGCTATAGACCCTCCAGCCTCATCCATCCTGGCTGTGCTTATCCCGTCCCGTGCTGTCACCTCTCCCCAGCTCCCTCCCGGCACATGGAGGGGACCCCGCTGTCCTTATCTACCACCTTTTCATCCAGAAGATAAGAGAAATGATTAAGGGCTTTCAGAGGAAGCCCAGGGCGTGGGGAGAGGCTGAATGGGAGCTGATTGGGGCTGCCTAGTTGGGGG
>NW_009225411.1:22411-24145 GCF_000690835.1 Fulmarus glacialis
AGTCCAGCCCCCTTGTCCTCCACCGCCGAGCCCCAAATCTTCCTCTGCCGGGTGCTCTCCTTGCATCTAGCCCAAAGCAAACACGGGTGCTCTCCTTGCGCCCAGCCCAAAGCAAACACGGGTGCTCGTGGCAGAGCCTCCGGCTGCGCTGCTGCTCTGCAGGAGGGTGCAACGGCCGCCGGAGCTGGCTGAGCCTCGCAGGAGAATCACTGCAAATTAAAGTTACGGGAAAATCTGCCCTTTTCTTGTTGGTTTTGCTTCTTTCCCTCATGATGGAAGCTGTTATCGCTAGAAAAAAAGCCCAAGCTAATCTTCATTATAGCTTTCCATTAGGGTCGTAATTGTTTCCATTTCTGTTAAATATAATCCTGGTTGTTTTTTTTTCCCTGAAACACCCTGCTCTGCTTGTATTTTTTCTCTTTTGGGTTCTCATCCCAACTTTTTCTCCTTCTAAAGTAACATATGGGGGGGGAAAAGTGGGGGAAAGTGTTAAGAAAGAAGGCGGAACAAAAGAAGGGCACAAAAATAGAGAAACGGGGGCTGGCTGGTGGGAATAGGATGAATTGAGGAGAGCTTGCGGCTCCCGCGCAGGGGTGCAGGGTGCAACCTGCTGCATGGGACGTGAAGCACCCCAAACCAGGGAAAACCTCAACGAGGCGGCGGGTCTGCTCCTCGACCCGCACACGGAGCATCCCCCCGGGCTTGGGGGGTCGGGGCCGGTGCATGGGGGGGAGGCACCTCTGCCATGTCTGAGCATCTTTCCCCCCTGAAGTTTTCTCGCCTGGCCCAGCCCATCCTGGGAATCCTCTTCCTTGCAAACCCCACTGCTGCGTTTGGGAGGCATCGACCAGCAAACTGCGGGCAATTACAGGCAGAGAGAAAAATCCTCTACCTGAATCAAAGGGGACACCTATTCAGTGCCAGCTCCTCTGGGAACAGCGGGGGAAATAAAGGGACATTGTCAAATCCTTTCAGGCCCCAAATTCTGATTTTGTAAGAGGAGTTTTACAAACCATAACAGGCTGGTTGCAGCAGCCTGGCTCTTCCACAGGCCAAATTCCCGCTGGCGTGGAAGAGGGGCTGTGTCCAAGCAGGGCTGTGGAGTCTGGCCTGGTAGGAAGATCAATCTTTACTGGAGTTGAGCTTTTAAAATGCATATTTATATACAGAATTGCTCTGTGGCTCAGTTTCCCCCTCTGCCGACCAGGGATGACTGTGCTTCCACTTTGCCCGCCTCTTCCCCTGCTTCAAAAAATCAGATTTTCAAGCATGGTCGGTGAAACTTTGGGGCAAGGTGCCTGGTGCTGGGGACTCTCCAAAATCCCCCCGGCTCCGGGGCAAGCTGTTGGCAGCCCTGAGCCTGCAGCACCCCGGCTGGGGCTGCCCCCCATCTCCCCCCTCCCTGCTGCTTTATCTGGGTGCCCTGTGAATCCTGTGCACCCCAGAGCTTATTGCAGGTGCTTTCTTAGCTGGAGAGGCTGCTCTAAGGGGAAGGTGGGGCTGGGGGGTGGTAAATGAGACGAGGTGTGTCTGCTTTTTGTGCAGCGCTGCCCTCTGCTCCCTATTTCTAGCTCCTTGCAAGCAGGCATTGTCAGGCTGGGTCAAACCGGCAGTCTGTCTAGCATCGTCTCCCCGCCTTGGAAAGTCACCAGGCTCAGCTCTTTTAAAGAAAGACACAGAAAATCAGGGAGAGAGCAAAGGCTGGTTGAATGCAGGGCTGGTTTTTTTTTTTTT
>NW_009225411.1:24213-24541 GCF_000690835.1 Fulmarus glacialis
CGGTCCCGCTGAAATCAGCAGAGCTGCATTAATGCAAAGCCAGCATGAGAGAGATGAAAATCAGACTCTCTGTGTATAAAAGTGACCGAACATCATCAAGAGATGAATTAATTGCTGGTGAATCACTAATGAAGCGTTATGAGTCAGCAGTGCTACTCTGCGCCGGCAGTTTGATCTCCGGGAGATGGGTAGGGGGTTATTTGACATGCCTTCGACGGGTTTGTTTTGAAGCCGTTCCAGTCACCATCATCCCACGCTGCTGGGGACGGGGGACATTTGCAAACGAGGCTCCCAAAGGTGCCCCTGGTGCTGGCGGGGTGCTGGTTGC
>NW_009225411.1:24626-27578 GCF_000690835.1 Fulmarus glacialis
GGTGCATTCGCTGCCGGTGACCCGGAGCTGCCCCAAAGAGCTCCCAGCCGTCGCACGGGGGTTCGGGGCACCGCGTGGCATGGGGACGCAGCACACCCCACGCTGCTCCAGGTCCTTTGAGGACTGGTGCCAGCTCACAACACGTGCATTGTGAAACACGCAATGAAAGCCCGTGACCGTGCGTGGTCCTGCGTGTGATTAGTCCCATGCTAAAGGTCACTGCCCTGCCAGCTTCCTAAAATTGGCCGGTAAAACCCTCCCCAGCAGCGACGTCGTCTCAAAGCGTTGCCCTTCCAGCCTCACCCACAGCTTGGGAGAGAACCGCGGTGGGGGTGAGTGGAAAATAAAACATTAAGGAAAGAAAAAAAAAAAAAACAAACCAGGAGGCAGAAAAGAGGTGGGGGAGGCTCTTTTCATCTGTATAATAGCCTGTTTCTGACAAGGAGCCTCTGTTCTCTTCCAGTGGAAAGCTTTTAAGAGCCCCAAGAAGGACAGGCAATTACCAGAAGGTTCGTGTACCTGATGGGGTGTTGTTACGAATCACTCATCGGCGTCCCGGGCGTTTTGGAGCGTGGCCATCGTGGGCTGATTGCCGTGCAGGGGGAGAGGCTTTGGTGGGGAGAGGTGGGGAGCTCGGTCCCCTCCGCAGCCCCGGCCGCGGGACCCGCTCCCGCCCCGGGCCTAATGGTGCATTAGCTCCTGGAGATGGGCGAGATGGAGGGCTCTGCAATTAGTGAGTGACATTAAAGCTGTTCGTCAGGTGTACTGCCAGCGTCGGCTGGAGGGGAAGTTAATGCTCACCAACGAAAATCGCCGAGAGCTCTAAAGGGCAAACCTGGGAGAGAGGGGAAGTGCGCTAATGAATTTGGGTTTTGCTAAAAGAGCAATCGGCAGCCGGCCCCGCGTCCTTCCCGGGGGGGCTGGGCAGCGGCGGGCACCTCCGTGCGGCTCTGGGCCAGGATGGGAGAGTAGTTTTGTGGTATAAAACACTTCTTGGAGCCCAGAAGAATCTCCTTTGGTCCCTGGCCTGGCAGAGGCTTCCTCTGCCGCCTGGGAACGGCCAACGCAAGTAAAGCAAATCTGGCGGGTGTCTTCACGTGGCATAAGCTGGAGGGTTAATTTAAATTGGGATGCTAAAACCACTTGTTGCGTTTTCGTTCAAAAGTGGGAGCAGCTGCATTTATTTCCAATTGCAGGGATTTTGAGAGTGGCAACTGCTCCTGGGAAGAGCCGCGGGATGCAGGGCAGCTCATCCTCCTCCATCGAGGGCTTAAAACCCTTCAATAGCTCCCAGGAGTGCCCGTCCCCAGGCCCTTGCGATGGGAATAAACTGCTGCAGCCTGGGAGGGGCAGCGGCTGGAGGCAGTCCGGCCGGAGGAGCCTTGCTCTAAATTAATTCAACTTGACTGTTAATGAAACCTACGGTCTAAACAGCGATGCGGCTCCGCAGAGAGGGGGAGAGTACCCCGTGTCTCTGGCAAGGTTATTTTTGGCTTATCTTAATGTGCTTGAAAGCCACAGCAATACTGCAAAAAGCCTCAGCCATAGGATAACTTAATTAAACTTTACTTAAGAGAGTTAAATATTCATTATTTGGCTTCAATTACTGCCTTTGCTGAATTCCGCCCCCCCCTTCTGTTTTCACTGGGGCTAATTAGTCTAATGGCTGCTACTTGTTATGACCTGTTCGGAAAACAAACAAAAAGAAGGAGCAATACACTATTGCTTGGTATTACCCAGGGCTGCGCCACCGAGGACGGGGTTACGGTGTGAATTTACAGTGTGAATTTATGGTGTGTTGGCTCCTGTTGCACATCCCAGGTCGCCGTCCTGCTGTGCGAGCATCCTGCATCTGCCGCTCGCTCTCCCACCGCCTCGGTGGATTAAGGATGTGAATTTGATGGGTGGTTTTTGGCTGATTGAGATCAGCTAGGGACAAATTATCAGCCTCGTTGCTGAGGTTCCCCTTTCACTGCTGGCTAGCTGGAGTGTGGGTTGAGAAAAGTGGTTTTGCAATGGTATTTTCCCTCTGCTCCCTGTCCCCGCCGGCGTGGGACTCGTCCCTCCCGGGGATGCTGTGCAATGTCCGCACGGCAATTGGAGATCTCCCAAGGCAGGATGCCAGGAACAGCTACATATTTACTTGACCATACACGTGCATTTACAGCCAAGCTTTGGTGTAGAGATCCGCTGTTCCTGGCTTGTTTTTCCAAGCCCCCGTGTTTGCCCATTGCACGAGCAGCATTTGCTCCCGCGCCCTTGCTCGGTTATGCAGACCCTTGCCCTGAAGCTGGAGGATGCAGAGCAAAACCAACCCCCTCCCCTCTGCCAGCACCCTGCTGTCCCCAAAACTCCAGCACCCACTGGGAGCCTTTTAAAAGAAATGAGTCAAGAAACACATCCGAGGGCAGGAGCAGCGCCGCGATGAATTGCAGCCCTTGGAAAATCTCTTTACCACCCCTGCACCGATGTAGGCGTCTCGGCGTGGGGCAGGGAGTGCCGTGGGTTTGGAGGTGCTTCTCGTGGCTGCCTTTGCCTTTGGGGCTTGGCCAGGGATGCGGAGCAACTCCCCGTTTGTTTGCGCCCCCCGTGCACCGACCTCCCCTCCTGGGCCCTTGCCTCTGCTCGAGCCGAGCAGGCAGCTCTGCGGGTCTGTATCGTGAAAGGCTATCAGCACGGCTGTAATGCAGCCAATTAATACATAATTGTATAGGGGCTGCTATATTACTGCTGGCCGCTGCTCGCTGATCACCGCCAGGCTGCTTTCGATCCGAGCAAGCATTTTGCCCGGGCTTTGGGGACGGATCGGAGAGATGAGCTCCGTCAGGGAGCGGAGAGGGGCGGGAGGGGAGCGGTGCAGAGCTGCACCAGCACCCGGGGAAAAGCCAGCAGCGACTTGAAAGGCAGCTGTAAAGGGTGAGATGTATTTCTGGTGGTGCAGCTTGTATTTCC
>NW_009225411.1:27707-35080 GCF_000690835.1 Fulmarus glacialis
GCTCTCCTTAGGCTGCCTTTGAAGCCCGGGCTGGTGGGACAGCTCTTTCATGGTCGCTTTCTGGGGGAGATCTGAGATATCTGTATCTGAGATATCTGCTCCACTTTCTGGGTTTTTTTTTTTCTAGCTGCTCCACTACAGTCAAGGCAGTAACGTTGAAGGTAGGGAAAAAAATAGAAACCCAGTGAGTTTATACAAGGGGAAGATTTGGGGGTGTCTGGAAGGAGCGCAGAGTTGGAAGGCTGTCGGTGGGTGGTTTCGGGGTGTCTCAGCACCTATAAAGCAGATTGAGGCTGGGACGGCAGGAGCTCGGCGAGCATCCGACAGGCCCTTTGCGGGAAGTTTTCCTCCTGCAAGCGGGTCAGAGCAGCTCTGCGGAGCTGAGACCTGAGCATCAGTTTACATTTCCCACCGTGCGCCAGCGTGTGCCGCCTGCAACTTCATCTGCTTTGAGCTGCCGTGCTGATTTATTTAAGGTTTCTAAACCTAAACTCCCCGAAGAGCCGAGCAGACAGCGCTGCAGGCAGGGGGGTTCAGACACCATCCCTGCCTGGGGAGGACGTAGCAGCAGCTTCTTGACACAACCGACAGTCGCTGGATGTCCCAGGAGAGCCGTGAGAGCCCGGCAGCCCGCGGGAAGGCAGAGCTGCCTGCTCATGGAAATGTCCCCCCCTTCCCCGGGCTCCTTGCCCGTCCATCACCCTGGCATCTGGCCTCCTGCCTGGGTACTCCGGCTTTCCTGCCGACTTCACAGCTCCACCGTTGGGCCTGAGCCACCAGCTCGGACCGGAGAAAGAAAGTTGGTTTGGGGTTTTATTTTCCCCTCCTACGCACAGGAATTCATCGTGGTTTTACGCATCACTTGGAAATGTTGTTATTTAAATGTGTTTTCGATTGAATCCTAATTCTGGAAAAAGAGCCTTTCAATACTCCGTTGATTTAATTCTTGTCCTCGGCTCTGTATTCCATTAAAGCTGCCATTGCTTTCACTTGTCCAGGATGGAAACCTGTGTCAGACTTCCCCACGAGTCCCTGACGTTTCTGCTGGCGCCCTTCAGAGGGGGAAAGTCTGAGCGAGCAAACCTGCGTGATGCCCTGGATAAGACTTTTCTGTGCAAAAACCACCCGGCCAACATGCTGTGCTAAGGAAGCGAGCAACATCTCCTTTAAACCCCTGCGCCAACTGTTTTGCAGTGAATTTTCTTGCGTCACCAGCATCTCAGCAGGTCTCCATCCACCTCTTGCAATTTTGCCTGTCGCTTGCTCTCTGTTCGGAGGAGGTGATGGACACGGTCCCCGCTGCCAGCCCCTGGCTGACCGAATCCTGCCGCCTCCCCGGTGCTGCCCTGGCTCCAGGAGCAGGTATCTTAACGCCAGCAGAAAATGCGATTACTCCTTGCGTCAGCCTCCTTCCTCAGGTTGCCAAGGCCCATGAAAACCTTTGCTGTAGAAATGAGCTTGATTCTGTAAAATAGTTAGCGTCAGGGCAGCTGGCAGAAAACCAATAGCGGGGTGTGATTATGCCCATAAATAAGCTGGAGAAACAGGGTAGGTCAAAGGGAAACGGGGGGCAATGGCAGCTTTTGGACCCAAGTGAAAATAACTCATTTTATGCATGTGTTATAGAGCAAGTTCCAGGAAAAGAATCTAATCCATATGGCAGCTCCCAGCCAAGGCTGGATGCTGGGGATGGGAAAGCATCTGTCTGGAGGTGGGGGAGCATGTCAAATCTGGCTGAAACATGTTAATTTTATGTTTGGCCTGATTATTTCCATGTGCCGAAGATGATTTTTCCCACAAAGAGAAGGTGGCAGCTCTAGCCTCTCCATTTTCCAGGGAGGGTCAGACCTTCATCACCTCGCACGGCCCTTCACCCTCCTCACCGCAGCGGGGGAGCGGGGCACACGCTGCGCCGCAGCTATGCGTGATGGGCATCGGCTGCAGCCTGCTCTGCAAACATGCACTCGGGAAGAATTGCAATCTCCTGTGGGCTGGAACAGAAACTCCTCCTGGGCCGTGCAATTCCTGGTCTGGAAAGGAATCGGAGAAACAGCGCGGGAAGCCTCAGCGGGGTGGCTTTTTGGCTCCGAGCCCGAACAACTTGTAAGCAAGGTGCAAAACTCCAGCGCGGCTGCATCCCTCGCACGGGGCCCCTTCCAGCGGCCACGGGATTCGGTGACAGATTCATCCAAATTAGGCAGCTCAGCATCTCCCCAAGCCTTCAGAGATCCTGCAGAGACCTTCCTAGGCTCCCCACGTGGGAGCGGTTTATAGGAGCAGACAGAGCCTCATGTGCATCGCTCCCCTCCTGCTTTTCATCACTTTCCCCGCTGCCGCGGGGAGCTGGGGAGGGGGATTGCAATTCCGTGCACCCGCGCCATTGCAGCGGGAGCTGGGGAGGGTGTCTCTGCTGGGACCCCGGGGAGCAGCAATGGCTGTGCTGCGCCCCCGGGGAGCAGCAATGGCTGTGTCCTGCCTGTCACCTGTGTCTGCCTTAAAAATATCGAGGACGCTGTTTGCTGGCATTAGTGTCGCTGTTAATGCTCATACATCCTGCAGACCCTGGCACCCCCCCAGCGCTGCGTCCCGCGGGCTCTGCTCTTCGCTCCCCACCTCCCGGTGGGGTCCCGCGGGCATCGCCAGCCTTTCTCCTTTGGGATCCTTCCCTGTTTAACAAAGTATTGATCAGTGGCAGGGTGTGGGCTGTGGGGCACGAAGGAACCGGGCAATGAGGGGAGGACAGAAGGGAGGGGGGGCAGTGCAGTCCCCCTCAAGCCTGTCCAGCCCTTTGCTAAAAATCTGGACCTGCCGATCCTGGCTGCTCCGCGCTGGTTGCTTTTCATTATTATTCTTGCTTATTAAATAATTACTGCTTCTGTTGCGCTTTACATTTTCAAAGCACTTCCTAATCGCTCCCTAATCCTCGGATGTGTTTGCTGGCAGCTGGGGGAGCCGGCCCGCTGCCCTTGGGGACTGCTCGTGGCAGGAGAGGGGACATTTACCTGGCAGTGCCAGCCCCGAGGAGCAGCTCCGCGGGCTGCCACCGGCTGTCCCCAGCCCAGGGTCCCCACAGCCCCTCCTGCACCCAGCGCAGCTCCAGCCAAGCCATCGTTCAATCTGCCATCCCCTCCATTTCCCCGCTTTTCTGGTAGCTGAGCACATAATACTCGTACTTTGCTGTGCCATAGCTTGCAAATAAGCCTGAAAAATGGGCAGCGAGCCTGGAGGCAGATGCTTTTTTGGAGCGCGCTTGCTTGTGTTTTGCTCACCTGCCCGGCTCTGCACCCTCTCCAGCCAACGCGCCGCTCCCCGTGGGCAAGGCTGCTGCCGGCAGATCCTTGCTTCGCAGCAAGGTGACAAAGGCTGATGTGTCCCCTCTCCAGGGACGTGCACATCCCCTTCTGGAGCCCGTGCTGCCGGCAGGAAAGCTGGGGACCGTCTCCCTGGGTGCGCGAGGGAGCAGCCCTGCTTGCAGAGAGGGTGCGAGCTCCTTCCTGGCCTTTCTCTCTGCCCTGGCCCCGAGAGCTGGGCTCTCGTACCTCTTCCACCAGCGCAGCCGCTGCCCCAGATCATTGCAGGCGGGGAGCACGCCAGGCACCGTCTGCAGGGTGCAGCCAGAGGGGAGGAGGTTGCTTTAGTGCCAGTGCACGTGCTGGTGGAAAAAAACCTTTAGGAAAACAGGAAAGAAAGAGGAAAAAATTTGTGAGAAGGGTCCCATTTAAAGATGCCGGCGCTAATGATGTGCTCAGCTAGATTCGAGCTTAGAAAATAGATTTCCCCAAGTGTATCAGCCTCTGCAAGGTAGGGACATCTGGTGCCGGTGGGATTCCCACGTCGCCTCTGCTCCATGATGGGAACCGTGGCGGTGATGCCGCACCGTGGGCTCGCCTGGGCAATTTAACCCCACGCCGTTCTTCCTTCGCTGCTGCTCTTTGCAAAGTTGCCATCCATTTCTCGTGGCTTTGTTCGGCTGTCATGCAGCCTCAAGTACGGTGAACGGGAGGATGGGGAGGGCGGGATGTCTTTATTTATAAAGAGGGTTGTTCAGGGGAAAAACAAATTCGAGTTTGCAGGAGAAATGTCAGCCTTGGATGTTGGAGCAAAGATTTACTATTGTTCGCACTATTATTACTGCAGATTTACAAATGTGTTCAGGAGCTGGAGCTTGCCGAGATGCACGTTCTGCCGCGCTGCTAAAGGTGCTGGGAAACGGTGCGTGTGGCCGGAGGGGAACCGGCTACAGTAAATTACAGTGGGGCTTTGCCGAGGAGCAGCGCCGGCGCTGGAGCTTCAGGCTGGAGCACGAAAGCCATGATAGTTTTTTTCAGCTGAAAACACGCCAGCAAGAAACAATCAGAGAGTTTCACTGATGGTGTTTTGTAGGACAAGAACTGTTTTGCAAATGCGAGCGGGGATTCTTTCGAAGGAGAAATGTTTTGCCTCTTCTGGGTTTTTCGTAAGATGTTGCAGAACCTTTGCGTCCCCTCCCATCGCTTTCTTTGCAGCAGTAACTTCGGTTTCCCAGTCTGCTCGACCTGCAGGCTTGCCAAGGTGTCTGTGCGGGCAGGCTGGTGCAGTTTTGAAAGCTAAGCATCGCCGCGCTGCCCTTGAGCTCGGGGCTGATGGGCAAATCTCAGCGCGAGCCCTCTCCTCCCTGGGGCACGGAGGGTCTCCCAGGGCCAGGAGCAGCCCGGGGGGTCCAGGCTGCTCTCCACCCCTGGGCACCGTCCTGCCGGCACAAAATCCCACAGACCATGATGCGGGGGAAGACAAACCTGATTTCAGCTGATCAAATTAAAGCCCTGCTCTGTCCCATGCCCGTCCCTTTCTTTTTCCAGCAATTTTCCCATTATTTTTAGCGTTATTCCCCAGCAACCTGTGAAGCAGCAGAGCGAGGCCAGGCAGCCCCGGGGGTTGTGGCGTGCCAGGAGCGGGCTGGCATGGGATAAAGCACCGGGGCGGCAGCCTGACGGTCTCTAAATGACACTAGTGGGCAGTCAATGCAATCAATAGAGTGTCACTCCTGGAAATCACCCTCTCACAAGGCAATTTTCTCCACCAAAGGTCCTTGTTAATAGGGCCAGCTGTCTCTGACCTTTCGAGGGGAGAAAAATGATGCAGGATTCAAAAGCTGCTATTACAACTATCACCTTTTCCCCTCTACCCTCCTCCTCCTCCTCCTCCTCCTCTTGGCTTTCTCTCCCATCCGCTCTCGGGTCCTTGCCATTGCACAGCAGAAACGACGGGCATCTGTTCATGCACGAGCCCACGAGGTTCCAGCATCACCTTCGCACATCTCCTTATCTGCCTGCTGACGTACCAGCCGGAGCTGGCTTTGTCTCCTCTCGCTCTCCAAAAGCCATTTCCCTTCCTCCCAGACTGCGGAGGAAGCCAGTGATAAATTGCTGACTCCTCCGACATGAATATTTTTCAATTATTCACAGATGTGTTTTGGCCCGCGTTTGACAAAAGCCTCTGCTTCAGCATATTTCTGTCTGCTAACCAAAGGCAGTCATGCTAATGTAAAATCAGCCGTCGTTAGCGCAGGCTCGCACCAGCTCCCAGCCGCTCCACACTTGCTGCTTTTATCCACACTATCATTTCCTCCTATGATTTAATTAACGCAAGAGAAACCTGTTTCTCCCACAGCTCCAGAAAACCCAAGAAATTTGGTTAAGATGCTCAGTCCTGCCCGGAGCCCTCCCGACCCATCTCCCTTGCAGAGATGCTGCTGCTGGAGCAGAATGGGAGATCTGTGCCTGCTTTTGTCCCCGGGAGGTCGGTGCGAGCACCCTTGAGCCCAGCTCTAGCAGCTCGGTGCCTGGTTTTGAGCCTCCTTTCTGCAGTTTTCGGCCGCAATCCCTCAGCTCAGCCCCGCGCAGGACAGACGGCCGAGCTCGGGTTATTTTTATGGTGATTTGGCTTTGCTGAAAATCCCCCCGAAATGTCAGAAAGGCCGGAGCAAAGTTTGTGGAAAGTCCTTTGAGCCGCCCAGGTGGATGCTGGTGCTTTAACTGGTCTGGCTCCAAATTTCCATCTCCGCCGTGGGATTTGATGGTTCTCAGGGCACCCTCTCTCCCCAGTGCTGCTCTTCTCCCAGACAGCTACGTGAACCGGCAAAACCAGGAGACCTGAGACTTTTAGACCCCGTAGCAGCCTCCCTCTCCCTCCTCCTGTACCCACGTTGGTAGTTGCTAATACATCTTCATGCTTTCTCGGGATAGAGCCAGCCAGCAGAAAGCAATTTTAAAAGCTAATACGAACTCTGAGCTTTATACCACAACACGCTCCATCATGAAAAATAGCCAAAGGGCCCCCTCCTTCCCACGGTGATGCTCTCCCCTGATTTCGGCTTTGTGGGTGCTGGGCCCTTTCCTTGGGGCAGAAGTGAAGCTGGGTGCTCCCCGGGTACACTTTGCCCCGTGGAAGAGGTGATGCTCCAGCTGCCGTGGGTACCGGGCAGAGCTGGCTCAGCCTGATTCATCTGCCCGAGTCTCTCCACAATATCCATTTTATTTTTCCCAATGGGTTTGCATATACAACGCGCTCGCCTGGTTATGCTAGATGGACTTAGTTGGGAATATCCCTATCCCACCTGTTCTAAAATGAAATATTCCTCCTTTTTGTCATATTTCTAGGGAAAAGAAAGGGTTGGGAGTGGAGCTCGGGATTGGAAAGGGACAGCAAAGCCCTTGAGTCATGCAAAAGCTGTTCCCGCTCTGCCCTCCCATTTCCCTGGTGACGGCGAATGCATAACCCTCAGCGCTCCCCGATTTGGGAAAATATTCCCAGGTCAGAGGGCACCCCTGGGCACACGGGGGTGGCTGCAGCCCCCGAACGTTGGGGGCTTTTAATCGAATTTCAGCGGCGCGGGCTGTCGGTGCTGGCGAGGGATGTGGGAGCAGAGAGGGCAAGGAAGAAATCTCCAGATTTTTTTTTTTTTTTTTTTTGCAATGCTGAACTTTTTGCCAAGTGTGGGCTGCGAAATCGCTGACTGCTAGGAAATCTTCCCCTGGGCAGGCAGCGGGGGCAGGCGGTGCTGCGGGTCCCCCCCGGCACGGGGAGGTGCTCGGCCGCAGGTTTGGGGCTCTTTGCGGTTGTACCGAGGCTGCGGGGTGTATTTTTCCCAAAGCTGGTGTGTGGTCTGGGGTGATGGATCCTGTTTCTCCGTATGACCCCAGCACTAACTAGCTCTGACTGTGTTTTTTGGCTTTTTTTTCTTATTTTTTTCCTCTTTTTCTCATGTATTGGAATGCTTTGCCGCTTGCCCTGGCTCTCAGCGGGGCCACGTGCCTGTGTTTGCATGGGAAATCCTGACGGCTGTTCGCCGCGGGAGCCTGCCCAGGCGCTGAGCCGCTTCCCATGGTGAAGGG
>NW_009225411.1:35142-35831 GCF_000690835.1 Fulmarus glacialis
AGCTCCGAGTCCAATTTTAGAAACATAAGACTGAGGTGCAAAGAAAAAGCGAGGAGTTTGTGGCATGCAAGACACCTTTGGCAGCGCAGAGATGCTGAGCTGGAGTCCTCCTCCGCTCCCGCTGCAGGATCAGTTATCCTCCCGACTGGATTATATGATGCTAAAGCCTATATCCCATCTCCCCGGCTGTTTCCTCGCATGCCCCTTCTCCAGCTGACGGTCCTCCCGTTGCACTCCCTTTGGCAGTGCTTTAGCCGGTTTATCACCCCGCTATCCTTGTCTCGCTTGTCAAGGGGTTTACGCCGAAAGCTTTAAATCGCTCGGGTTAACCTCGGGTCCTGGCAGAGCCTGCCTCTCGCTGCCCTTGCGATAAGCACTTGAACAATCCTATCTGTAATTAAACCGCCTGGACTCTCTTCTCCATCGGCTCCTCTCGGCGACGCAGACGCAGGAAAGTCAGCGCTTTACCCCGCGCTCCCGGGGCTGGTGCGGGTGGGAGATGCCTTTTCCCCACATGGAACCCCCCTTTCCCGGCCGGGGGGAGCCGGCGTCTGGCTGCCTCGCTGCGGGACGGGGTGCAACGGGTGCGGAGGGCTCCAAATATCCTCATTTTTGAGACTCGCAGCGTGAGGTTGCAGAGAGCTGTCCCGTCTGCTTGCAAGGGTTCTCGAAGACTAGGCTTCTGTGTG
>NW_009225411.1:35925-36242 GCF_000690835.1 Fulmarus glacialis
GAAAATGATTTTAAAACCTGGCTTCTGGACATTGGGATAAGACATACAAGCTTTCTACCCAATGTCCCGACCTGCTGAGGATGCTCGCCAAGTTTATCCCGGGAGAAATTCTGCCAATTTCTGGGCAGTGACATGGGGATGGAGGGGACAGCGAGCCTTTTACCAGGAGCCTTGTGTTCCTCCCAGTCCCTGCACCGCGATACTCGCAGGAGAAGCAGGCTCCGAGCAGCCAGCGAACGCCCTGCTATCGGCAGGGCTGTTGTGCTGGGGAATAAATAGCGAAGGAGCCCGGGGCAGAGAGGAGAGAGGCCAGAACC
>NW_009225412.1:0-2679 GCF_000690835.1 Fulmarus glacialis
GGTCCTGCGGGGGCAGGCAGGGGTCCCGGGCAGGCAGGGGTCCTGCGGGCGCAGGCAGCGATGGGGCTCAGCAGCCACCGCGCCTGGGACCACACAGGAATGCGCACAGGCCACAAATTCAGCTTTGCTTAGCAGCCTGGACTCAGTATATATATTTAAGTTAATCAGAAACAACTGAGACACCAAGAGACTAATTTCACCGTAGTTAACTAGCCACTGCGGGACCGTTGCAGGGAAGGCTGAGGCACGTCCTCTCAGCCTGGTGATGTGAGCTACCGTCTGAGCAAACATCCCCAGGAAAAGCAAGCAAGCTAAGTATCTCCTTGGCAGAGCAGTATCTCTGTGCCCACGTGGCAGATCCACCGTGTCCCCTTCCAGCTACACAGCACCATCGCTCAGCTGATCTTGAAAATTTAAGCTAAGAAAGATAAAGCTCTTTTCTTCCCCCCACTCCTTCCTTATGACATTCCTGTAGAAATACTCATCATTTTTAGCAGAGAGCATCCAACTTCTGCTTAGCTGACTGTATGCCAGAATGGCAAGGCCAGCTTCATCTGGAGATGTTCTGGTGCACCTACCAAGACAAAAGAGCACAGACCTTGGACCCAGACCTTGCCTGACAGTCCCAGGCAGGGAGAACCATTTACCAAGCAATGTGGCTTTGAGTCCCTCTAACAACCATGTGCAGGAGCAGCTGCAGTGAATGACGATGTTTGGCCAAAAAGAGAGGGGATTTCACCACTGCTGAGAATTAGCAATAACGAGCCATCTCCATACCACTGCTCTGGGCTGCAGGCTCCCTTTGGAGGCAAGAGGGTACCTGCGCAGAAAGGACCACGTGCGTTGCGGTCCCAGCCAGAGCACCCACGGAGAAGGAGGAGCAGTGGGCTCAGCGGTCTGCCTGCCAGGGACGACTCAGCCTGTTCCAATGTCCCAGCTCTGGTTGCAGGGTGGCCCACGGACACAGACTCACCGGAGCATCCCTGCTGAGCAGATCCTGCTGCTCGGCTGCCGGTCAGCCCCGGCCCGAGCACGGAGAGTGCTTTGGGAGTGAAGATGCACTGCAACACGCTGCTTGGCACAGGCAGCCCACCGGACCACGGATCCCACACCCCACGAGCAGGCCGGCTCGTCTGCTGGAGGATAAACGAACACAAGAGGTGATCGATGGCTCCCTTTGGAAAACACTAATCACTTGGCTGTAGCGCATTTAGCAAGGCAGAGTGTGCATCAATCCCAGCAGCTGCCTTCAATCACAGCTGAGTTTAACTCAACCAGTTTAGGGGACTGCTATTAACCATCATCTGGTAGACAACATGCCCTTATTGTAGTAAACATTCATTTACAGCTGAAGGACAGCAGCACTTCTCATTGTCTCCACATATTTGTGGTGCTCCAGCTGGTCCGGAGATGACTCGCTGAGCAGCAGTCGAAATGGTGGCTGAAGCGCTGGCTGGGTGCAGTTACTGTTGGAAGGGGGAGATATTTTGAAAATACCATGGCTGATATTTTTACACAATAGAGACATCATGTACGTAGGAGGCCCTTTTACATTTTAAAACATAAACTGAGTCACCAAAGATAGAAGATGAACAAGCTTACAGGCATATGAGCGTTTACGATCTCACAGATTTCTCTCCTCAGCTCCGGGGAGCCAACAGGCAGCGTTTGCAGGCAGCTCACGGGCAGGGGCATCGCCCCATCTACGCAAGGAAGGATGGGGATACGGAGACAGAAGCCGCTGGTTTGTGTCTTCCTCTTTCACTTGAGCCACACCGGGGCACTAGAGCAGCCGCCAGCGCAATGAGAGAGGAGGCCTGTCCGAAGGGAGCCAAAACACCGGGTATTACCCTCTGGATCTGGCAGCACATCGTGCTCTCCAAGCAGGCGAGTCAACCCGGCGAGCTCTCAGAGTGAGGGCAGACAAGGGCAGCGGTGGACAGAGCGTGTCTGCCCCCAGGCAGAGCTCCGGCGGACCCTAGGGACGCCCCGGAGACGGCAGCCTCCACGACTGGATCCTCTGTGCCCACCAGGCTGGGGAGAGAGCCCTTCATCCAGCCCCCGCACACGGGAGCTGCCCCGGCAGATGCCCACGTCCAGCCCCAGCTGCTAGAGATGCCTGGCAAGGTACAGGGGAGGTTGTGTTTGGAGAGGCAAATAAATGAGAACCAAATGGAGGGATGGCTACATGGAGTGGACCGGACTAGTGCTCCAAGAGTTTGAAATGTGCTGCGCTTTAATTACAGCTCTTACCAATCAGGCGGTAATTACTGGTATCCTTCCTGTAGCCTACAATTGCCTAATCTTGTTATTTGAGAGCCATCAAGATTTAAACAGCTGGCGAGCTGTGCCTGCTTCTCAAACAGGCATCGCTTGGCCCCGACACTGTTTCAGCTGGAAACTGTGACACCGTGCGTTGGTGTTCCCTCTGCAGCTCCTTGGGTCCCTTGGGGGTGGCACCCCTCGCCGCTGCCCTGCTGCCCCTTTCCAGGCCGTCAGGACCAGGTTTCACCCCAGCTTACCTGCACAGCAGAGCCTGCCCCTCGCTGAGTCTGCAGCTTCTCCGTGGGAAATCCCACCCTGGGCCCCAGCGAGGAGGGGGTTTGGGCTGCAGGCTCCGGGGGCTCCTCTGCCCCCTCACCGCAGCCCCACGCGGCCGACCCGCGGCACAGCCAGCCC
>NW_009225413.1:0-96648 GCF_000690835.1 Fulmarus glacialis
ATGATTTTAAAATATTTAATTTATAATTTAAATTTTTGCTAGTAAAAGAAACTCTGACCTTGGATGATGTGATTTTTCCCAATAGCTGATTAAGTCTTTGGAATTCTAAAATAGAGCTGAGTGAAATGCTCCCATTTCCATCTTGCCTCCATCTCTAACAAACTGACTGATGCCTATGATGTTTATAATTAATTATTTGCATTGTGATAGTATCAAACGACTCCTTTCCTAGGGTAGAAACTGTCAGATGAGGTCCGAAAACCTCTGCCCACAGATCACAGGCACGTGATGAGAGCTGAATGCTTAGGGTTGATATAGCAAAGCTTCATTATGTAAAAACCTCTGGAGACCCCCCCGCTCATATTTTGGTACCTCTGAAACAAAGCCCTGAACAAACGCAACTCTGTGACGGCAATCTGGGAAATATGGGATAGTACGTAGTACTAGTACATCGTATTTATTGCCAACTGACCCATGGTTCCCATGTCATCCTTAGGCATTCGAGTGCTGTGTTAAACCTCTCATTCTCCACATTGCACCCTCTGAATCATTTTCTTGGTAACAGCTAATGCTTCAGCCAGCAAAGAGCATTTCTTCTTTTATGACTTTCAGTTGATCTATGGAAAATGCGCGTACTTCCCGAAATGGTCTGCTGGGTGAGATCTTTTTTCAGGGAAGGCTCCGAGAATGCTCTGGTCAGGAGCTAGGCACACTTATTTTGAATATTGCAGCCTTAGAGTGAAAGAATCTCTCCAGTTTTGGACTCTGAAGCTGGCGAGGAGGGGGCGGGGGCTGCAAAGTTGCTTTTTGAATTGCAGATCTAAACTGTACAAAATATTCCTTTAATTACTAAAGCAGGAGGGAGGGTCTAACAAATTTTTCTTTAACCAGACTTCTAACTTAAAAATCCACATAAAAATTGCAGCTTACATATCCATATAAAATTTGTTTTCTGAAATATTCATTCATTCTTCTAGTATTCTTTTTTTCATATTACTGATTTGAAAAGAGCAAACTCAGTATTCTCCGTTTGACCTCAGGAAATATCGAAATATGCTTTAATGTAGAAGAAAAGATTCTAACTAATTTTAAAAAGTGAAATACAGGCAGAATCATGTTTGCCTGTCTCATCTTGCCAAGGAGCAGCGACTGGTGATGCTGGATCTTTTTTTCCCAGTGCGGGGTGCTGGATGTGAGCTGCATGTAACAGCCTGGTGGGATAGTTTGGATAATGATTAAACAGCAAATCAGCACAGTGCTGCTTACCGAGATTTCAACGCTAAATGATTTGGCCAAGCCAAATTTCAAGAGTCCGGAAGCCAAATTCCTAGGACCTCGTTGGCAAGAAAAGAGGCTAATACATCCATCATTTATAAAAGGTGACTGTGAGGAATTTGTCCATGCCCGGTGAGAAATTTCCATATACACTGTATAGCAGTCAATGTCATTATACCACATAGACTGTAACCGAAACTAGCGGCGGATGAGCTCGTCTTTATTAAGACTGATCTACTATTAATAGAATATAAATAAGACTGAGTGTAATGGCTTAAATCCCTGACAGCCTCAGGTTTGCCAGCAGTGGATTTCCATGCGTTTTCAGCTGGGAATTGGGAACATTGGCTGAGCACAGAGCATTTAATGCGCCGCAGACGGTGCCTGAAGATTTCCTGTGCACACGTGCACAGAGGAGCGATGGCTGGGAAAAACTTTGTTTTCCACCTTCCTCGAGACATTGGTGGAAGAGGAATTCTGCCTGTTGTACTTGGGGTGTCAAGCACTTTGCAGAGGTCCCATAAAGGCACCTCATCACCTTTGCCATAACACCTCATAGCCCCTTGTCAGCTCTTCTCTTTTTATGGTCCTGTAGGTAAAAGAGTTCATCTTATTTAAATATCCCTGAGGCTCCTAGCAAGAAACTATTGAACTGCGTAAGAAAAAACTTAAAACAAAAACAGATGCATACGTTCACCTTGGGGATAAACGTGTTACGATATGGGGCAAAACGCTGCTCCAGCTCTATTGAACGGCAATGCAAAGCAGTCCCAGCGCAGCTGGAAGATTTCTGAATTGACGCCAGGCTGAAGGAGAGCAGCATTTGTCCTAGGGTTATCATCAGGCCCCTCACAATCACATTTTCACTTATTCTGTGTGGAAGGGGACTTGTTGACAATTCCCTGGATTTCAATTTGGAAGAAAGAGTTTCATGTTTGACCTTGTATCTCCGACGCCATGTGTCTGCCTGCCTGGCCCACACACTTTGTATCGATCCTGTTCCCTTTCATTTAAGTTACATATGATGTAAGCTATAGTAGCAACGCCTGCTCTTTCTTCTGCTTTGTTTTTGGCTTAGAGCATTATCAAGTGGTCCTTGGTTTTAGTTTCTACATTCACTTCACGGCTTTCATAAAACTGCCTCGGCAAATTTGGATGACCAATACGGGGTGAACTTTCTCTCACCCTCAGCTGCTCTGATCTGAATTTTTAAAATCGCTTTGGACCTGAACAAATGCAGACGACATTACTGACAATTTTCAAATAGTTCAAAGATTTTTCATTCTCAGAAAGCCTGCGTTTTATCTGAACCTAATCCAAATCCTCTGAAAACTTCTGAAGGCCTCACAAGTATGAAGATACCTTTCTTACCTTCACTAGGAGGAGGGGACAACTCCTGGCAGTGGCAATAGCATTGATGTTGTTTGTAAAACTTTTATGTTCTAATAAGTAATCAAAAAATTGATCATCTCTAATGTGTCCTCAAAGTCACATAAGGATTGAGAGTGAGAGAAACAAAGACGTTACCAAGAAATCTACTAACTTCCCCTGGAAGGCATCAGGAGTGACAGACACTCGAGTCTAAAAACTGGTAGCTGAGAAAGGCAACGTATAGATGGGCATGAAGAGCTACCTTGACAAGAAGCAAACTAGCAAGTTTTGACTCTGCTGTGATTGGCTTTTTTTTCCCCATCACATTTGACACCCCCCAAAAAAAAGAAAAAAAAAGCCAAGTTATTTCAATGTAAGCATGTTAAATAACTGGCATCTTTCCTGAAATCTTGTAAAACAAATTGTAGCTCTACGCAACTAAGTCAGCTGGGTTATAGTATCCTGCAAAATTAGACATCTAATATCTAACACTCTAATGGGAGTGTTGACAAGTCCATCACTGTAGCAACACAGTGGTGCCCACTCAGAGAAAAAAGTAAAGCTCCTGGGAAATAATTAAAGAACATTTTGGTCAGCTTGTGATGCAAATACGGATTTTTCAGGTTATGCAGAAATAAACTGGAAACACACAGAACATCAGCAAAAAAGACTAAAGTAACGAGACTGACTGATGTTTGTACAAATGGGCCTGAAAGGAAAAGAAAAGGCTGGGAGGAGAGAGGACAGGAAGGTTTCTGAGTAGCTGTGGTTCAGGAAAATATCTCTATCCTCTCTGTCTTTCTAATTTTTTATTTTTGTAGTCTGATGATGGAGACAAAACTAACCCATCTAAGTCCTTCTCCTTCATCTGGAAAAATGATACCAATTATGACTTTAGATTCACATTTTGCTAATTCAGAATCTTGTTAGAGAACAGCATTTGCATATTCAAATGTGTTATTTTCACTAGTCTGGCTATATTCTGTGTCAAGCCAAGCTTTTCTTATGTTACCTTTTAACAGTGCTGCACATAGTAGAGTCTGTTCATTACATAGACCATTTCCAATTCCAATTACTGTGAATTACATTCAAGCAATTTCAGTGAAATGGTAGAGACCACCTAGATTTAACAGCTCTATCTGACACAAGACAACTTTATACTGTAACCTAGCTCCGCAAGTTCACTAATGACTGAATGAAATTTAGAAAAGCATTCCCTCCAGCTAAGCGTACTAATTCCCAAATGAAATGCATCCTATTTTCTGTTGACATGATGAAATAATGATGGTCAATGATAATATTGAATAACTATATCCAAGAGTTAACACTCTCATGCATACCTTTCATACTTAGCTAGCTCAATACTTCCAACTGTTCTTCAAGTGTGTTACTTTTTGCTTCAAGAAGCAAATTTAGTGCAAAAATATTGAGGGAAAACAAGTATTTTAAAATAGATTAATTAATTGTTGATGTCTATCTAACAAAGCGATCTTTTGGTTATTTTGTCAACATGGCACATTTAGGAGGTAGCTGGCCTTCAAGGGGACATTCTGGATAAGAAAACAGTCAAACTTAAAATCGAGACTTGAAAAATTAAAAGACATAAACTACAGGGAGGAGTCAGGTCATAAAGCCTCTTCTTTCTCTCCTTTCCCAGTCTTCCTTATACAGCCGTAATTCACTAAAGGAGTGTTTTGAACATTTCCACAACAGCAAGCTTTTGGACAGAATGAATAGGTAAAGGAAATGTATTTTAACAATTAGCCCATACATGGGCTCCTAGTCAAAGGTGCAAGCCTGAAAAATTAAAAGGTGTGAAGAAGACACAATCATGTTTAAATCACTTTTATCACTTTTTGTGTATACTGATGTTTAAAACAGTTTTCTAATGTACCTTAGAGTCCCTAATTAGTGCTTAAGCCACTTGAAGGGATTATTCAATTTTTAAATAATTTCTGCAGCTAAATGAGGGAATCCCATATTCCCAATGCTGGCTGCATGAGCGTTCTTGCAATTGCTTCTGGTTTGAGTTGCCCGATGCAGTGAGTTTCCTATTTCATGAACTATTGTGAGAGAAAATCATGTGCTAAAGGTGTAACCCAGCAATGAATCAGTAAATAGCTGTTCCTCTGAAGATCAGCTCATTAAGAAGCAGACATCTGAATGAAATAAGGTTCCTGGGGAGTCTGTGGCACCAGACGTGCCAGAAAGAGAGGCATGAAACCTTGTTATATGCCATGACCAAGCAAAAGGAATTTTTACCTAGGCAGGAGTCGTGGTTAATATTCTGCTCTTGTGCTTTGCTTATTGAAGCCCCAGTGTGCTTTTGTTTATGATCTGGTTCTTGTTCAGCACATTTACATGCAACCAACTGTTCAAGTGGCTCAGTCACCTCTGGTACAAAATGGAGCTGAAATGCTAAAGGCTGGAGCTTTGTTTGCAACATGAAGAAAACCCAAACAAAAATATCAGAACTTTTTTTTTTTTTTTTTTTTTTGAACTTTGACAAAAGCCTTAATGATAGCTTCCTTATTCAATAGAATACTGTTGTATGGATATGTTACAGCTGGTTAAAACACTCTAGGGTTATTTAGGTTTTACCTAACTTTTTTTACTTTTAATTAAGTTTGTTAGTTGGAGATAGCTGAATGAGACAGCATTTGTTTAACTTAGCAATACACAGCGATATTCATAGCTTAAATACTTCACGTGCCAATCTCTAATCGTGATACAAAAAGGCCAAAAAAAAATTAAATAATTTTAACTCCCTTAGCCAATTTCTTGGAAAAGAAGAGCAGGCTCTGTTAAGACATATGGCAAGCAATCTTTTCTGCAAAACGGCAAACTAAAACACAGCACTACTACCATGTGTTAAGAGACACTGTCCTTTTGCACGATGATATATTTAAAAACACACTCTCTCCACAAGCAGCAGGTATGCAACTCGAGCAGTTGCACCAGGATTCTTAACACATAACGTGACTACAATGAATTGAAAGGAAAGGGAGAAAGGCTGGAAAGGGGATGAAATACAATGCATTAAAATCACAATTTCCCAAACAATTTTTTTTAATTGTTAACTTGTAAGTTGGAAATTTGTGAAATGTGACTAATAAGGAAATAATTGAGAATGCCTGCCGCACTCAGATGTGTCTTTGCCAATGTATGCGTAAGTAGAAATAGGTGTCAGAATTAAGTTCAGTTGAATTAAGCACCCATTCTAGCTGGAGTGAGGAATGAAACCATAGATTTAGTTGCTGTAAACCTGCCAAGGTTTGGGGTTTTTTTCTTATTTCATGGCTCCATTACCTAATCATCTTACTCTGATAGCTGCATACTGTATGCAAAAAAGTATGTATTACTTTTGTGCTCAGCACAAAAAAAAAAAAAAAATCTATAGAAGCCACTGTATATTGCTATTTGGTGTGTTTAGCAGACATTATCCAACAAGTGAACAAAGACTATAATTTCAAATAACAATAGTTTTATCTTGACCAAATTCTCTGCTATGGTTATGTTATTTATGATAATCCCGACTTCACACAAGCAGGCTGAAGGAGGTGTGCGGGGGAATCCGCTGGTGACAGAATGGCAGCGCAATGGTAAGTGATTATTTGTTCATATTTTGCTATTGCATATTTGAAAAGGTCAGACCCAAATAAAACTGCCAAGATACGATATTCCTCTGAGAGGAAGAACATGGTTTATGTGTCTCAGCGTTGCCAGAAAACTATGGAAACCAAGCTTCATTTTGTGAATAAAGATGTAGGCACAAATACTGCCTCAAGCAGGGTGAAGACCACCCTTGGGCAGAAGTGTTTAGGAGTTGCAGTGGTGAAAGGTTGGGGGTGTGCTTTGTTTTGCACAACATTTGGGTGTGTATAACAGGCCTGTCTAAACAGAATTGGTGTGTCTGATGGCTGATCCAATATTCCAAGGAGGTCCTCTATTCAGAACTTGTTTTCCTTCCACACTTACCCTACTTTGTGTATTGTGCTAGATTATACCGGTTTCATAAGTGGCAGTCACAGTTACTGTCCATCTGGATATGTTTTGAGGCTCTATAAAGTTTTAACAACTGTGAAGGGGGAAAAATACTAAAGTATGCAGCCAGTCTGAAGTGGTTATCTTGAGATTTAACCTACTGTCGCCAGGAATGCACAAAGCACGCTTCATAGTCAATGTAAAACTTACTTAGATCTGTAGCCTTAATAATACAGCCAAAAGTATTCTCTTATGAGATAAGAGATTATCTCTTTGTATCTGTAACCTCTTAATGAATGAAAATAGTTATGTTAGTAACATATCTCTGCACATTTAATCTTGATTCAGGGCACATACAACTGAATCAGATACTTGGTTAACTCTTGCACTTGTCCTATTGCTTGCTTTTTAATAAGGAGATTTTATGCTTTTCAATATCCTTTAATAAGTTTTTGGTTTGCTATAATTTATTCTCATGCTATCCATTATGGAATGCCAATCAGTTCTCAAAATGCTTGTACATGCTTGTCACATTTTTTCACATTTAAAAAGTCCTCTTTTCTATTTTGGATTTTTCAGCGCTTAATAATTCTTTTTTTTAAAAAAAAACACTAACAACAATATACAGGATAAGCTTAAATTTCATATACGTTTCATGACAAAGAACAGTTGTCACCAATGAAATAAATGTGATATATGTGATCAGGCAAGTCATACCAATAAATATTTGGAAAAAATTAAGACGCCTTGAACAGACGTCTATTACTGGTATTTGTAATTCCACATATCCTGAATTCTACATCCCAATTCCTGATTTTTCCAGCAAATGCCGCTTTCAGTTCTCAGACTTTCCTGGTTGAGGAATAAGATCCCAAATTACACAGAATGAAATTTCCTAGTAGATTCACTAGCACATTACAGTAAGTGGTAAGAAAAATAGAGAATATTCATTTTTTGCAAAAACTGTGTGCACAGAAAAACATTTTGGTAAATCCACATACTACATTAGTAACCTGCAGATCTAGATACAGCAGATTTTCCTTTGGGAAAAGGAAAAAATGTTATCCCAGACTAACTTAGTCTGTCAATCTTTAACTCTTACCTCTGTGATGACAGATTATCTGTTTTCAAACAGATAATGCTCTGGCTGGGCAAGAGCATGGTTCTGCAAATAAACTACTCAGGGGCACATCCTGAATCTGTGGAGTAGGCCTTTTGAAGTCAATACGGTTTTGACTGGTCATCTTTAAGTTTAAAAGTAGGCAAGTACTTGTGTCAGAGTGAAAGGGACACATCAGGGCATTAGGACCACATCTCTCTAAACTACTGCCTTCACGTCATCGGATAATACACGGCTTAACTTTTTTCCTCTAGAGAGCCTGGGTTGCTTGCATACCGCTCAGAAATAAGCAGCGCTGTATTTTATACACAGCCATGGCTGTCTTTATGTAGAGCTGGGCCATCACACGTGATCGCAGAAAAGCCACCACTTTTTGTTCACCCCAGCCCCTGGAGCTGCTGCAGGCGCTGGCACAGCTCAGGGCTCTGCTCCTGCGCCAGGTCGGCACAGCCTGGGGGCAGCCGGAGCTCCTGCCAGCCGCAGGGCCTGCCGGCAGGGTGACCGCAGCCCACAACTCCCAGTATCTAATTGTAAACCTGTTACGTTCGGGATGATACAAATGAATGGTGTACAAGTGTACAGCCACCAGTGCCAGGTCTGTGCTATGCTGGGGTTCGCCAGTGTGAGAGGAGATTTATCGCTACAGCATGTCCAGCTGGATCTCGAAGCTGGAGCTGTCATGCCTTTCTGCCCAGCGAGCAGTACAAAAGGATGCGGCACATGCCAAGTCCTGGTCCCCAGCGTACCAGTAGACTGGCCCATTACTCCAGCCTTCAGTCAGCTCCAAATCACGCTGTCACCCAGGTTTGCTTTCAGTTGGGCTTTTTTCCTCCTGATGTATTGATGAATACATAGCAGAAGAGAAGCCAAATTACACAAAACTGTCTTGTTCTGATATATTGGGCAGTTAGTTACCATCAGCCCCCAGGGCAAAATAATACCTGGGCTGAGAATAGTGTCAGGGCTCGTCACACAGCAGCTGAAACTGTGCCTGCAATTGCAAGTGTGATTTAAGTCTCTCTTGTTCATATACAGCTTTTTGGTACTTCATCCCTTGGCTATCCCAGATAGGCTGATAAATTTTTTTCTTTGCCATTTGTAAGAGAGGATTAAACCATGCTGGGCTGGAGAAAACCTCTCCTGCTGGGGGAGGGGGAAAAAAAAAGTTACTGCAAGACTATTATAAGGCAGAGATGCTGTTAGAACAGTGAAGAATTTTCCTGTAGTTTCTTAGTACCCATCTGCAATAAATTTTTATGAGGGTTTGGAGGAAATAGAGGCCTAGGCTAACCAGCAGGTTCAGTGGTTTGGAAAGATGCACAGCATAGTTACTGGCAAATCTTTGTTTTATCCATCCTGACAGGTTCTGCCATATTATACAGGTATTTATTTTTCTAATGCAATATTATAAATCATTGTCAGGTCATCAGCATTCCCACAGTCTTCCAAAGTATTTTTGTGTCTGCCAAAGGTTCCCACTGGACCTATAGGCCTATAGGATGCTATATAAGCTCCTTTAATGGAGCATGTAGTGCTGAACTGTGCTCTGCTGCAACAAAGCTCAGAGGAAGAGGTATAAGGAACGAGGTGGTCCCAAGAGTTATGGCTTAAGGATACCACGAGACTTGTATTAAAGACCACCTCTAGTAATAATATGTCCTAAACCATCATAGCAAAGTAAACCAATATTTTATCCAAACAAAAGCTTTTTTCCTTTCCCTGTTCACTTACGAAATGCTGATCAATTAATTCGGTTAATAAGATAATGTCATCCTGTTATTGTACTGCACATGCTATACTGTCTTCAATCTAAATGCTTCATATGTATTTACAAATTAAAAGCTCTTCACTCCTCTAGGTTAAGCAAGTCTCATTGGTTCAATTTTATTTATAGGGGAGCCATGATTAAGGTTATTCGCCGAAGGCCAAATTTAAAATTCTATATGAGGATCCTGTGGTAAAGTAGGACACCACCAGCAGACTCGAATCTATGCCAGCCTCCAGAAGACCATCCTCCAGATGAGAACAGCTGGAGTGCAACGTGTGCTGGCCACATGTCCTCCTTTGCCTTCTTGTTCAGCCCAATGCAAATCACCTTTCTTTTCCTTTAGGTGAGTGAATGTTTCCCTTCTTTTCCTAAACCGTGGTGGAGCACTTTCAAGAAATGGTAAAAAATGGAATAGAATTAAGCTCACTTATTATTTTGCAAGAATCTTACTTACCTCTAGGAGTTGAAATTATTGGCTCTACCTGCTAGTAACACAATGGTAATAGGAAATAGTCTCTCGGATGCCCAGGTTACCAGCGTCATACAGGGTTGCTTATGCCTTATCACAGTGATGCCGCAATGCTCTTGTGCTGCTCTAAAGGTTAGGAGATCAAAGCTACATCCATGCTAAATGATTTGAAGTAAAACAGGTCCTTTATTTTCAGAGCATCTCAAGGGCCTTTGAAAGCAGCAGGAAACAAAATGACAGTTAATGGATCTAGGAGGGCCTGACCTGAGGATAAGGTTAAGTGGTGTAATAATCTCCATACTGAACTTGGTGCTGTATAGCAGCTTCTCTAATGTGCTTGGTCACAAGGTGAACCACTCTGAGCAAACCTCACAGATTTTCTGTCCATACCACTTAGAGCAAAGCTTAGGGTTCTGTTAAACACAGGAACCCTCCCCTAAAACACTTTCCTTTTTATTCATTAAAGACTACTTTCCTCCACGTTACATTCACTGATAACCTTGCCATATTTCTCATTCACTTCTGTGCACTGTCCTTTCTTTAGTGCTCTAAAAAAGGATATTTGCCTCCAAAAGCAAAATCTATCACATTTCCTAAATCTGAAACATTTCTTAGTTAGATTATAGGTTTTCTTCTCTGAGAATAAAAAAAGTTAATGCATGAGTTCTCTTTGTTTGGCTTTGTTGTTAGGGAAGGGAATGATCTGGCTGAAGAATTGTTTCTTTTCAGTGTGTTGGATGGGCATATCAGTCAGACTTTTTTTTCTTCTTTGAAAGAAAGATAAAACTAGCTAATGATTGCAGAGATTCTCTAGGCAATGGCCTCTTTATGCTTGTTGATAAGACCAGCGTAGGCAATATTATCCACAAACCTCATTAAGGAAAAATGTTTTAATGTCCTTCTCTCACAGACATTACACATATCTTCCCAGTGCAGGAAAAAATAGCTGAGCTAAATTTGGAATTTCTCTAAAATAAGACCCTTCTCAGTTAAGAGAAGAATCCACAAGGATTTATTCCCTGATGGCTTGGCAATGATTTGTTTCCAACATGTCCCAACTCAACCCAGCCATACTCTTGGCATACCATTGGGTTGAAGAAGCTCTTTACCTTGCAAGAATAACACCAACTTGCTCTCAGTGACATACAATGGTATTTCAATATGTAGAGAAGCAATAGTCATCTGATTAAATAAAAAAAACCACCCACCAGTGAATAGAGGTAGGACTTTGTGCTGAAGACAAAAAGTGAAGGAAACTCTACTCACGCCTCATGCAGAGCTCTTCACTAAGCAAGATGACAGATTTAGTGTCATCAATTCAGGATGATACATGAAGTAATAAACATAATTGAAAGTAGCTACTTGAAATACTATATGCTATCTGTATATACTACCTGAAATTTCAAAAAATCAGGATATGGAACTGATAATAGGATCAATCAAAAGAAACACAGGTAGGAGACCAACATTTGGTACGAAGACAAGGACGGACTTTCAGCTGAGCTAAGAAAAGCAGATGGAACTTGAATATAGGCTACATGGCCAAGTAGATGGCCAAGAAAAATGGAAAGGAATTGAAAAAGGATAGGATAGATCAGAAAGGATAAAAATAATCATTCTAAGAAAGTTACTAATCTCCTAGAGAGGATGAAAAGGCTACTAAGAAATGGTTTTGGAAATAGTGGCAGCTGCAAGCAAAAAGTCTATTGTATTCATAACAAAGGAACGCAGATACTCTGCTCTGACTTGTCCATGAGCTGTACAAGTAAGAAGGGAAGTATAATCAGAAGTTTGAGAGAGATTTACAAAATAACTCCCCCTTTTAAATTTCAGTGCTCATATGAGGAAGAAAAGGAGATTCAGAAGTGGATGCAAGTAAGTTGTTTATAACGCAAGCATTAAAGATAGTATGGTTTTGTTTTGTTTGCATTCAGAAAAGACATCTGAATAACCTGTCATATCAGCCAATTGTTCCAGAAAACTTATTCCTCTTTCCTAAGGAAGTCACGTGTGATTGATCACTGAAGCAACTGCTAAGTTACAATCACACAAATAACATGGGATTTCTGTCTGTTAATGTTCTCCAGCAAGCTTAGCCTTTTCTTTTAATTTAGACTGTAGTTGTCAAGGCTCCTGCTTTCAGCTCTGGAAATCCTTTGTGCGGCCCATTCAGTTGGCCAAGGGAATCACTGTATAAATACACTTAAAGGATTTTGTGTCAAGGGATCTTCTCTTCTATTTAAGCTTCAAAAGGTCAACGTATCTTCTGTTTGGTTGATTTCCCTGAACTGAGGAGGAACACAATAGTGCAGAGAAATCACACTCATCCCAGCCCACAAGATGGTTAATAATTGAGGTGCTAATGCATGATCATCAGGCTTTCAGATTGACAGCAGTCTGGGAGGAGAAAAAAAGATTTTGTGTCCTTGATGTCTCTATTTTATGGTACCATAAGACCTAGGAGGAGCTCACCACTCTGAACCCATTCTCAGTGTTCATTCCCATAGGCACGCTTTCTGATCCATACCGGAGTAACCTTAACTCTGCCCTTCTACAAGAGCAGTCACAAAACACGCTGATTTTACCCCACCTTGTATATCAGAGATAATAGAAAAATGTAATACCCTTTTCTGTTTAAACAGTTTTGAACATTTTGCCATTTATATAAGCATGTAAATCTACTAAATCAAAGATGTATAGAGATAAAGGAACACTTTTTAGAAAATCACAAAGCAAAAAACATAATGAAAGGAAGCATGAATCTGATTTAAAAACCAAAGGTGCTGAAAATATAACAAACTGGATTAATCTATTCTTACATCTAAGCACCTTGATTTTAAATTCTAAAGCATTATATATCCTTAGCAGGAAAAAAAAAAGGTGAAAGAAGTAAATTCCGAGTCTTAATAAAACAACAAGAAGTGTAGCAGAAAGGATAACATTGGAAATGATTTATGGTGTAATGCATCACTCTGTGTATCTCTACAGAAAGAAAATATCCAAATTACTGCAGCTTTAATAATCATATTCCCAGTGACTGCAGATGAGGAACTTTAAAATGTATGTATAAGACTGGAAACAGTTATAAAAGATCAGAGGCTTTCAAAATGCACTGTGTACCAGGTCTAGTGAGTGCAATGCCAAGAGTAATATATGAAATCTGATCTGACAGTTTCATAATTTTCCTTTGTTTGAGGAGATCCCCATGCAATGAAAACGTACAGCATCGTGCCAAAACTGAAAGAAACAGTTAGTGGAAAGGACTCAGAGGTAACAACCACTAGTCAGTTTTCTCACTGGCAAAGTATAAAAAGAAGAAGAAGAATTAATTACATTAAGAAATCCCAAGGAACATGGTTTAGATTAAAGGACGCTCTTTTTAACCAGCCGGCTGGAAGGTTGATGTAGCACTGTTCATGCAGATGTTTGGAAAGTATTTCACAAACTCTAATTTTGGAGAGTGCTTCTAAAGGCTGTTGCTCTTCCACTGCTCTGTGCCATCTCCAATTTATCTTAAGTATAAAATAGAAAAAATAATAGAAACTAGACCTTCTAGTTAAATAGGAGGAGTCTTTTTAAAGAAACACAATAAAATATAAAATATTATGGTCCAAACCCTGTAGATCCAGAATCTATAGTAGGTTGGCAGATCCCCTTTTACCTATAAGGAATAAAAATGAAGTAAAAGCCAATCTGTCAAAACTGGTTTAATTCAGTCCCTTGGCTCATATGGGCTACATGTGAACATTGCACAGAGCAGTAAATTGCTATACTGAAATCTTGGAGTTCAGACCTAGTTGTGTAGTTTATCTTTAAAAATCTGGTTCTATATTACTCTCTGGCTAGTCATTTTTAGCAGGACTCTGCACCTGGTAACAGCTCTTTCTTATCGTGGTGCCTCAGTCCATCCCCATTGGCAGTTTCTGATATATTCAGAGCTCCACTGTATTCACTAAACATTAAGCGCACAAAGAGATTTCTTAAGTAAGATCCCAAGTAAAGAAGTAAGACAGAACATCAGACATAAGTTTCTGAAAATGGTGGCCTACCTTCCATGTGAGCTTGTGACAATCGTAAGTGGCTTTAAGACATTTCAAATTAGGGTGTGCCAAGGCAAAACTGGAAGTTCAGTCATAAGGCAGAGTAGGTTTGTTTCTGCTCTGCGTCTTGTTCCAGCAAGTACCACAGCAACCATTCCCAAACATGTTCTGTTCTCAAAGCAGGAAAAATTAGGAGGAAAAGGGTTGTCATCTTGACCTCTCCACAATGTATTAATTCAATATTGCACAAGTCAGAGGAAATGTCTGTGTCCTTGGAGGTGACCCGTTCTGCCAGCAATTCTTTATACAAAAGTGAGTTAAAGTGACAGATGAGGAAAAAATGTCTTGCAGTGTTAACATTTATACACTTATACAGTAGAGATGAGAAGTGGCTCAGAGCTTGAGAAATTAAGTTCAGCTGTCCTGATCTGGCTCAGCTGGGGATGGAGCTGGAGGACCATCCCTGGAGCCTCTGCCAGTGACAGCAGATGTGCAAAGAGAAGGCAGTGGGGAGAGGGCAGCAGCAGGAAGCAGTGTGGAGTCAGAAGCAGTGAGTGACGGGGAGGAAGAAGATGGATGAGGAGGCAGGTGGAGGAGGGAAGTAGCGGGGGGGGGAAGAGAAGGTTTTGCCAAGAAGTTTTGGTACAAAACCACTGGGAATCTCTGGGCCAATGCTCTGGGGTTCTGTTAATTAATTTTGCACCTTCTTGCTAAAATTCTCTTTCTATTGATCAGGATCTTTGAGTGCTCTTGAAGTTGAAAGGTGAGAGCTTCCTCTTCTCTCAAACGGAAATAAACCCTGCTTGCTGGTGCCAGTTCAGCTTTGAAAAAATGACAAGCCAGCTCTGCCTGCTTATGTTCTCTGTACTACATTTTCCTGCAGTGAGCAGAGTCCACTCTCCCTCTTAGAGCCCTTTTCAAATGGTTCTCTTCCTTCTTTCTCTACCTTCAAGGTATCAGAACCTGCAGGGCCAGGTTCTGCAAGGAGAAATTCTTATTACTGCTTTTCCCCTGCCTGCTCCCCCTTTCTGACTTTATGCATTTTTGTGTATCTTTTCTGATCATCTCTCTAAGTCTCTCTCTTCCTCATTGTCTGGAAAAGGTGTTACCTAATGGCAATACCCCAATGAGACAGTTTCTCCTTTACTATCCACATTTCATTGTCATAAGTGCAAGACGGGTTGAGGGATGACTCTTGTGTTAATGAAAGAGAGCGAAGTTTCCATTGACTTCGCCGGGGTCAAAACTTCACCCTCAGGGACCTATTGGTAGAAATGGGAAGGAATTTCCATTTTCACAGAGAATTTGCAACCCCTTAATTGTATTCAAAACCTCAAATACTTTCTTCACAGGGCAAAGTTCGTATTTTATTTCGGATTAATGTAGTGGCTAAGCGTCATCATCTGCTGCTGGAAAACCTTTAGAAGTTAAGTTACTTAAAACTAAAACAGGCATAAAAGAGAAGCAGGGTGGAAAAGGGTTGTTTGCTATTAAACACCAACACAAACCAAGCTGGGCTTTTTGTCTGTTCCCTTCCCCCATTTTGTTCACACAGTCCTCTTCACCCTTCAGACAGCCTTGGAATGCTAATTTTTCTAATCACTTGGAAAATGGACACTATTGTAGAAATCAACTGAAATATTATTTTAAACCTTGTTTAATGAGCCTGGATCCACACCTATAAACAAACTCCTAATCTTTCCCTTCTTAATTTCCAAGAATGGTAGTTCCCACACCCTATACAACCTGACACATTCAAATTCAAAGCAAATCTTTGAAACCATTTTCAAAAAGGGTTGTTTTAATATGAACGGGCAGGTGGGTTTTATGAAGAAATGGTTTTAAATAAAAGTCTAATTGTCCTCTTTTCACAGATGTTTAGGATTTCTCTTCACATAGCAGCAGATGATACGGATGCTCAGAATGATTCAGTGAAATGATACTGTAATGATAAAGCTCAGATTGGCTTTATTCTTTGTTATACTTTCCACCACTTTCTGAACTTTAAAGCATTCAATTATTCTGTTTTTCTCAGGGGTAAAATCTGTATGCATGTAGCCCTCAGCACTAAAAACAATGTGAAAAACTTCACGCATCAAAGATGTGACTACATGCTTTTGTCTATCCTAATGGTTTGAGAGAAAATCTTGATAAATCAATGTGGTGTTGGGTTTTTTTCCTTTTCCTCTTTCTTAAGTTTTGTTGCCTTGATTAGATAAAAAATAATAGGGGGCTGTCAATCTATTTTCTTTTCAGGTCTTCTCTGTCTCTTTCTAAATTAGTTACAGCCTGTTTTTTGTAGCTTTATAGCCAGCCTGACCTAATTTAATTACCATGACTTGTGTGGCTTAAAGATAAATAGTTTTATTCAGTCTGCCTACTTTTGTATAAGTTTTCCCTTTCACACATCTCTCTATATTTTGGCATTCAGAATTCTTTTCCTCTGTTCTTCAGTAGGTTAACACAAGGTTAGTTTTATAGCATTGTCCATATTTTCACAAAAAGGCCTTTGATGCTGTTCTGCTTAGTCCCTGCTTTGCTGTATCTGTTTGTGTGCTGTGAGTCTGTGGGCCTTTGTGGGACACAAATGAACATTAAGTGGGTCTCGGAATCATGGGATGGAAAATACATACTCATGCCCATTGTGAGGTAGAAATCCTCAAAGCATCAAAGCTTGTTCCTATAATGGCTACTGTCTAAGATTTTTTCTTATTTGAGGGAAATACTTCAGAAATCAAAGCTTGAGACACTGCAGAGATAGGAAGATTGGAAGCGCTAGGGTGGTGTGGACGGACTGATTACCACTCTGTTCTTGTAAAAACACTTGACAAGAAAGTACCAATCTCCTGCTCATCACAGTTTATATTTTTGTTCATTCTAGGTTAAAAGGGCAAATGAAGAGTAGTAAAGCTTCCAGGATTATGATCAGGCCCTCATTAGTAATAATGAGCTTAATAAAAAAAATAAGTTTTAAAAAAACCCCAAAACACTAGTTCTGTATGTAGGTTTTTTGTTCAAAGGATCCTTTGAAATTATATGATAGAGTGGGATATGTGCTGTGCTTGAGAACAAGAAATAAACTTCAAAAATCAGAGCTGTGCTCCTAATACACACGACTTCCCCGTAGGTGCTGCAGTAGTACTTTGCCTGCATTGGAAAGCTTCTGTCTTAAAACAAGCTGCCCCAGGATGGCACTTGCACAAAACATCTGACAGCAAATGTATTTAAATAAAAACCTGCATGTGTTGAGCTATCCATAAATGCATGAAAAATTTTGCCACTCCTTTACAAAGGTGATTCAGAAAAATGACACTGGCAAAAGGAAGCTAAAGAAATGCATTTAAATGGCATTTCACTTTTCAACCTTTTCAAGTCGTTTGTACAAACCCATAAAAAGATGTTTTGTTCTGCAGATGAATCAAAAAGGATATCATTAAACCAAGTTCCAGAGGAACTATGTAAACAGTACCTGAAAATAAACACAGCCAGTCTTTGTGCACATGCCAGAAACGAACATGCTATAGATAGATATAAAGTAGAAACAGTATTTCCATGTGTTAACACCTACAGTAAGGGAAGAGTTCATTGACACTTCCATGCTTGGAAAATGGAGAGGCAAATCATTTCTGTTCAGTCATCATTAACTAGAAAACCCTATGGAAGAAATGAAGGGGTAACCAAAGGAAGATGCATTTGATTTCTGTTTATACTAAACCCAACAGTGCAGGGATGGATTTTTCATAAACATCCACTGGTGCCCTGCCTCAGCTCCTCTTAAAGCAAAGAGTTTGATTATTAGTCACTTCTTTTGAAAAAACTTACCGAATACCTTACCTTCACAAACAGTACCAAACTAATTAAAAAGCAGCCACCTCTGAAGTGCAGTGCTACATCCACTCAGAAAACACGCTGCTATGACTCCGGAAAGAGACTGGCTGAGGTCACTGGGGCAAACTCCTACTGTTGTTTTTGTTGGGTTAAAAAAAAAAAAAGTCCTGCTGGGAAGATAAGATTTTAAAGGCTCCTCAGATAGATAGATGCAGACACACGGGCAACTTTATGGCACACTATTAATCTTTCTTAGAAAGATGAAGTGTTGAGGCGACCTTGATGAAATGTGAAGCTGCCATTTGGAAGGGGAAAAAAGAGGAGACTAGAGTGCTTCAAATACAGCATTTTCATCACCAAAGTACACCTATCACACAGAGAGTCTCTTTTCACTAAGAGAAAAATGCTTATTTTGATTTCTAATGTATGATGTTGCTCACTTAAATTAAGCTGTTTGCAGTTGTCCGCTCCCACCCCTTCTCGTAAGAGATTTATCAGAGTGGGTCTCTCTTTACCAGCTTGGAAATCGTGTTTCTTGGCCTTCTGCTGAGCTAGCACAAGTGTTGCTGGTAACAGGTCAACTGTAGCCAGAATTTTGTCTTTTCTATCATGGAAGATAGATAACTAAAAATAAATATGTCCACACACATGTCTAGACAGTGATGAACAAGATGTCCATTAATTGGGTAGCCTTCCCAGGCATTTGTTTCCTTCTTAAACCATGGACCAAACAAAAACCTCCATTTCATGGCCTTCTACTACTGGCTCAAAATTGCTGCAGCCACGCAATACAACTTACCAGTCTGGTAGAGACTCCAGAGACTTGGTTTTTTGGGGGTTTGGGGGTGTTTTAAAGAATATCTAAAAGCATAAAGATGGCATAAAGATTAAACTAAACGTGCTGGCTCACTCAACCGAAATGCAACTGTATTCCTGTGCCTGATCTAGATCACATTTGCATCACTGTGTGCATCAGCAAAGATTTTGTATTAACAATTATGGAATCACAGCCTGAAACAGCACAATGTAAGAAGTAATTTACTTCCTTCATCTTTGTACGACAAAGTCACTTGACATATCTCTGGCCTATAGGCCTGTGGAATTTATTGGCACTTAGTCTGAATCTGATTAATAATGATCATATGCTCTAAATACTAAAAATAAAATATGAAAAAAAAACCCCTAACTTCTCTACAGATTACTTTAAATTGTGACATAAGCGGATATAAGATCTCCAGTAACATAACTTTGTAGTATGAAAATGCCTTCAAGCTGTCCAAAGATACAAATGCTTTACACAGAGATATGTCCCCTATACACATATCCGTGAAGTTCCTGCCAAGAACATTGACAAATCCTTCTACTACCCTGTCGGACACTTTAAAATGTAGAAAGCAAGCAACCAGCTTATACAATTACAAAATCCTACTTAAAAGAATGGATTATGATGTTTCTTCCTCTCGGTCAAAAGGGAGAAAGATTGACCAGGAAACATGAGTGATAATAAATATTAAAAAAACTGATTAAGTTTCTGTTACATTCCTGTAATCACTGCATTTTTTTATAATCTCACATATAACATTCAGACAGATCTTAGTATCATTGTACAAAGACTATCTCCATATAAATATACAATGTGTCGCCTATGAACACTAAATGCATTTTGCAGTAGTTTAAAAACAGTTCTGTTGAGGCTTACTGCAGTTTTTAATACAAATGTAGCTACACAATTTAGAAGTGTCATTTCAAGCTTTATCTTGATACTGCTAGAAGGCATCTACTTGGGTTTAAAAAAAGTATATTTGAGGTCATTAGCAAAGGAAATTGCTACCATTAATTCTGACCTACCACAGGTTTTAAAAGAAAGAACAAACCGTGAAACTTAAAAGAAAACCCAACAAATGTGTTTTATGAATCCATGTGCAATATTTTTGTTACAATGAAATAAAATGCTGATATGTGCCAGACACCCTGAAGTTGCTCTCCTGTGATTAATTCTTCTGAGCTAGTTTTTAAATTAATCTCCCAGTGCTAGGCCCTTCCCACCCTTGTTATTATACTAACAAAAGCAGTTTATACCAACCACGCTATAAGCAAAGAAGTAAAAATAAAAACTCTTTCAAGCATTTGCTTCGGCCTGTTGGACAGTTCTACCTAAAAATCACATTAATGTTGTATTAAATAGAATTCCATACGTAACATTTTATTTCAATATATAAAATGTTTTGTTTCCAAATGTGATACTCAAATGCCTTAAATGTGATACTCAAATGCCTTGTTTGCGTATTGTTGGTCTATTTATCTAAAGGGAATATTCCTAAGCAACTTACATGAAACTAATCTGAATAGTTGCAAAATTCCCAGGAAGCTGATTTGCTTCAGAGCAGAAGATTACAACATTTCTGTTGGTGCAAAAAAAAACCCAACCCAAATCCTTCATATGAACTTTTCAAGAAATATTACAATCCTCAACAAAATCACGATCCATGCATTTTGATAAAATGTTCAAAACTTCAGGGCCTGAGGCCATATTTCTCATATAAATAGGTTCACCTGCAAAGGAGAAATTCAGAGAAATCCAGTCTGAGATATCTGAGTGGTCCAGCCAGGCTTTCCCACTGTTCTTTTTATATTTAATGATCTTTATTTGGAACTTTTCTTTGACTGAACTGGTGTATAATTTCAGAGTGCCAACTCATGAATACAAACACACCAGAGTTCAACAGTTGAGGCAGCTGCTATCCTCGCCTTTAGCCCCACCTCTTTCCTGTGTGCCACTGCCTCTGGGGAAGGAAAAGGTGAGCCGGAAGGGACAGGTAAGCAGTTCCTGAATGGCTCAAGCTCAGTTTACTATGGTAACTTACATCTACAGTACTTATAATAAAAAAAATTAACACTCTATATGGTAAAGAAGGCACCAGTGGTGGATAAGAACAGCAGAAAATAGGATAGGAAAGATGTGTGGGACATGGAAATCTGTGCTGAACGAGACTAACTGGCCTCCTCAAGAGGTTCTTCTGACAAAGGCAAGGCATTCTTGGCAACCATGACTGATCACTTCTACTCTTCTTTCTAGGAAGGTGTAAATCTGCTTCTTTTATCTGTCCAGAATATTTAGATTTTAAATGTTTCACAAAAGGCTACCTCTTCCAGTATGACAGTGCAATGGTCCTTGATCTCATTTGGTGTCTATAGACACTTTCATTTTACCAAAAGTAATACAAGAAAAGCAACCACAGATGCATTTTAGAAAAGGTCATTCCTTATTTACGTATCTGTCTTTGTTATATCCTGTACAAAAATTATGTCAGAATGAGATATGTCATGAGAAAAAAAGTATAGATCAATTCACTGATCTGTATGTGGATCAAACATCGACTGCATTTGGCAGAAGTGCACGTCTGATCATTACTGCAGCCAGATTCAAGAAAATAAAGGGCAGAATATGGCATAGATTCCACTGCTCTGATTGTGCACAGAAACCAGCTGATATTTGGAGGTTCTGAGGTTACAACATGTGGCTCTTCTAAAGAGCAGACTGCAATCTTGAGGGGTTTGTTTTGTTTTGTTTTTCAACTGAAATCTGACATGCATTACATGTGAACATTTGGAAGTCATATTGTTCATTATGCATTACACATAATTGCTTTAACTTTTATAGTATGCAGTCATTAAACTGACTTTCAAAATAATAGAGCACTTAACAAAACCCTTACCGACATGTGACCCAATAAAGATGAATGAGCGTGGTGTCTAACTTTACAAACACTGTTTACTTTAGTGTAGATGCGTACATCCCCTTTTTAAATCAGTGGTGATGCTTGCAAACGGAAGGGGTGTATAGGAAGCTGGCCACACTGTGATCTATTAACAGATATACACATATAAGTATAAATTATTTCTGGCACAGATTTATTTTACTCAAGATTCTCTGAACAGCAGGGAGAGATCTGATATGTGAAACAGTAGGCCCCAGCCAATTAGTCTGTGACAGATAAGAACCTTTCCTTAATTTGTGCTGTTGGGTTTATATGTGGTCTGTTCCTTCGGTGATTTCATGTTCCCCTCTGACTTCACTGAAATCCAATTTTTATCAGCTGGGATCCTGGCATTCTTTCCAGGTGCAGCAAAGAAATACCCCATTTGGAAGGAAATGAAGTATGATATGTGGGCCTTACTTCTGTCTTATGGGAAAGAATACTTTTGTAGTTCTACTCCTCAAAAAATCTGTGAACAAGGAAACAAACTAATTTATTATACACACAAGTGTACCCTTTCAAAGCACCACAGGGGGACTCAACCAAGTAACATCCATTAATATATGTAACAGCAGCAAGAGTCAAGTATGCTGCTTTGGAAATTTGCCTTGCCATAGTTGTGCAGAAAAGGTTCCTTTAAAAATAGTCAAGAAAAGTTTAGAAAATCTCCTATATCATTAATAACTTGCATTGCTTTTGATATCTGTGCATGCTACATTCTCAAAGTTAAGAAGAGTAAAGTTTTTCTAAGGTACATAAAGACCTGTGGGGTACGTTAGATTGTTGAGATGGCAAATTCACTCCATACATTAGTTCATGCTCCAGATAGAGGAACTTCTAAAAATCTAGACTAGTACTTGCATTATTCCACCACATCAGCAAAAGCAGCACCTCACACTTTCCTCAGTAAGAATTTAATGGCATAAACCCAAATTTTCATTTACACCCATAGAAAAAGTCAAAGATTCCCATGTTTCTTTCCCTTGCATCTTGTGGCTTTGTATAGAAAGAACTGGGAAGGCTTCATCTTACATTATGGGAGTGCAAGGAGAAGGAAGGAAGGAAGGGGGAGCAACACTGCACATCTTCCAAGAGCTGAAGAGGAGGGATGACACTCAGGAGCAGCTGGGAGTGAAGAGCAGCTGCTTTTCCCTGGAGAAGAGCTCTGAGGGATGGCTCTTAGCTTCCACTGCTCCTCCACTTTGCGAAAGACACTAGACCTTGCCATCCTTGGAGATTCATTGATGGGATAGCAGGTGGCTGTCAAGCATTAGTGGTCTTAGGTGAATTCTGAGCTCAGGAATGAAAGTCTCTGACCAAGAAAACCAACTTATTTATTAGACAGGCAGGAATGTAGCCTGGTGAGCTCAGAGGCTGGAGAAAAGGCTATTCTAGTTAAACAGCTGTTACTGACCAAGGGTCTAGCTTCTGCAGCCAGCAGGATTCCTCATCACTTCTGACCTCAGATCTGCTACTGAGGTATACAGTTGCTGGTACTTAAAGTACAATCATAGAATAATTTAAGTTGGAACGAACCGCTGGATGTCATCTAGTTCAAACCCTTGCGCAAAGCATGGTCAACTTCAAAGTTAGATCAGGTTGTTCAGAGACTGTCCTGTCAAGTTTTGAGGATCTCCATGGAGAGAAATTCCATGGCCCCTCTGGGTGACCCTTCCTGTGCTGATCCACCCTCATCATGAACATCCGAGAGGTACAGATGATCTAGAAGACATTATCTGTTACAGAAGGAAGATACTGCTGAGCAGCAGATGGGCCAGCTCCTGAGCCAGCTTGCTCCATGGTACTGGCAGTATTTCAACGCAGGGGACAACTCTGAGGGAACTGGATGCCATCCCTTTCCACTTATTTTGGTCAGCGGGGACTGAGATAGGAAGATTCAGAATCACTCAGAACAGACATGAGTGAGGACTCCATAGTCCCATTTTACATGGTCTTGCGGGCGTACAAGGAAGTACTCCCACAGTGATATTTCCTACCACCTGACTCAAGCGACCTCAACAGGTATGTTTGTAGAAGACCATCCCTTCTCCTCCCCTCTTCTACTTGGTTTCCACACAAAGCAAGCCATGCATGTTGGATAGCTGGAGGACAGTCATCTGGGTTCTGTAGAGATTATTGGCTCCATAGACAGAAGCGGCCTCAGTGACTTGGTATAGAAAATACTAGACCAAATGTTCTAGGAAACACAAACTACCTTCTCACATACTTTTATCTTAAATAAAAGATGAAAAGATCTCGTGCACAGGGGGGAAAAAAAAAAAAAAAAAGATTTCAGTTCTTTTCGGTAAAGTAAAGACAGAATTATTTTGGATGCCTTACAAGGAGGGATTTTGTCCTTTCTTCTTATTGTTGTTAACTTGGTTTATTTGTATGTATCCTTAGAAGTCTCAGTCAAACTTCACACAAAAATTATTTCCAACAAAAGAGGTTCATGCTTCTGGATAGAAAACAAGTAAAACTTAGATTCAAATTCCTCCTTTACTTCTGTGACCTGGGGCAACTACTGCTGCCTTTTAAAATATGCGTACTTCTCCTGTCCCTGGTGATTGTTATTAATACAGTTTAGGGAAAGTGGTGATAAAGATCAATCCCCTACCCAGAAAAGAAACATTAACTGCTTCTTTCATGTCTTCCATAGTGAGTGAGCAGCTACAGTTTCAAATGATCCCCAGATGTTTACTACTACTTGGGCTCAAAAGCAGTTTAGGTTTTCTCCAGAGCAGCTGTGCCATGTTGGGTATTTGGTTATCCTGCAGACTTCAACCTCTTGTCCTCTGAAGAAAATGTAAAGGTCAAACAGAAAGCCTGTGTGGTGTAGAAGTCTCCAGTGAAAAATAAACCAAGATGGGCTCTTACCATTGGCCAACTTAAGCTAATGCCTCTGCATGCTAAACAAAATATTCAAGGAATTCTTACAGAGATGGGTATGTGAACATTACAGGGTTTTCATTTCGTTACAGAAAGGTTTAATGATTCCAGTAAAAAAAAAATTGCTGAGGTCTCTCACAAAAACCATGCTATTTTTCTGGTTCTTTACAGCAGTGTTTTCCTATTTCTTTGTTCTTACTTAGAGCTTGGACTTCTCCTCCCTAATTCTTCCTGTCTGGAGTCCTTTCTTCATGTGGTCACAAATTTCTGCCACTTTGGTCATTACTGGGATCCATGTTCACTGCGTGCCCCAGCATGACTCCCTGCGATTGGGCCCACATTCTCCTTCTCAGCTGATATAGCTGGGGAGAGGATGACAGGGCTGACTGGTTAGAGAGCAGCTGCACACCAGAGGCAGAAAGGCATTTTCTTAAATGTGGGAATTGATCACGATATTTGCCTAACCTCAGGCTTGTGAATCATGATGGCGGACAACGCCAGTAAGCCACTGATAACAGCTGAAGATCTAACTCAAACTTTAGTGGACTTTTTCAAAGCTTATAGCCTACTTCCAGAATCTCTGGTTATGCAGCTACAATAATGACATGGATGGAAGTATAAAGAGATTAGTACTGTCCAAATAGATTTCAGGGCCAGTGTGGCATAATGTGGATTTGGAATCAGGGGATATCTGTTATCTATCTGTTATATATCTGGAATCAGGAGATACCTGTTATCTGTTCTATTATTCTTGGTCTGGCCTCTGAACACAGTGTGACCTGGGTAAGTTCACTCTTTTCCATGTCTCTAAGCTAAGTGAAGATCCAGAAAACTGGAGCAGAACAAACATCCTACTTAACTCTAAAAAAGAAGGGGAAAAAAAGGCATCGCAAGAAATTATAGTACAGACAACCTAATCTGACTACCTGGGAAAACATCTGGAAAAATTATTACAATCAATTTACAGGCACCTACAGTACTGTAAGCTGAAAAGCAAAGATTTATCAAAACCAAATGCTTACCTAGCTTACTTTACTTCATTTACAACTGGCCTGGTGAAGAGTGGCAGGATTACAATGTAAGTTTGCATGGCATAACAGAGTTTTTGACACAGTCCAACATACAAGTCCCAAAAGCAAACTGGGAGAGATGGTCAAGATCAAACAACAAATGCACAGTTGTTCGAGGAAAAAACGTACTCAGAAACTTATTATCAGTACTTCACTTGCATACTAAGAGATACTAAACAGGAGAGTCTACCTTGCGTACATGGTGTACATATGACAGTATCATATTTTACAATAGTAGCAAACAGTAACTACAATGTTAACATTAATAAACAAGGTCACAAAAATGCCTTCCAAAGCACATCATTTTCTGGAAACATTTAATGTGATGGAATGGATTCTTTTCTTGAATTTAAAATATATTCTTTATTGCCTTTCTTTTTTTTCTGATCAGATTGTTTCTCCTTAGAACAAACTCGGAAAAGCATAAATTAAACTTCCAACTTTTACAGTTTACCATGTCAGCTGGTCCTGTGGTCAGTGAAACTTACCTCCATTAAGGAAAATCCTATGCGTGATTGGCAAGTCAGGTAATCAGGAACCACAATAAGGAGAAGTAATCGCAACATTCTGCTTTTTACATATAGATTATTCTCTAATGCCCTAGAGGGTGACTGCAGTGAGGTACCCTACTCTCACACCGTTGAAAAATGCATTGTTTTAGAGATTAAATTGTGCTTATATTACAAAGCTATATATTACACAAAGAGAAAATAAAGTTGGCTACTCAACCTGTCCCTCATGAGCCTTTAAGAATTTTAATATCCAGAAACAACAACAAAAAATCTCACCTTGTCATATCACTGAAGATAAACTGACCAGCTCACGCTGTTATCCTGAAGAACTACGGTGGCTGCAGAACCTCTGGGCAAAGGACTCACTTCATGCCTGGGCTGCTGTGTCCTTGGAAATGTTGACTTGCCTGCTCGTTCTCAGAAGTGATAGTGAGCAGCTGGGGAAAAAAACCGGTTTTCTGTTTTATATTTATATTGATTTCCTTTTACTTTTGGTTACATTATAACAGATTACTACCATCAAGCCAGCAGGGATATCACTATCAAATTGTCAGATAAGGCCCTGAGTAAATACAAGAATCAAACTTTGTAAGTATTGGTAATATATTATTAGTCTTAGATACACTATTTTTATATATATAAATATAAAACACCTATAGTTATACCTAATACTATATGTCTAGTATACTATATACAGTATGAACCTATTACAAGACTAAAACTATCTTATTCTTTCACCTCTCCGTCACTGATCTTTCAAAAATGCCATATAATGAGGGAGTATAATCCACCTAAATTTGTAAACATGATGACAGCTAACAGAAAAATGAAATAAATAATATACTTCCTCCATAGCTGCTGCATACTTTACCTTTTCCCATATGTGTCCAGGTAAAGTCACTATGGAAAAATCAACCTCAAGCTGTTTGGCAGTGGCTGTATTCCTTTAATAGGACACCAAACTGTTTGCATACTTGGTCTTCACAATTGTGGTTTCCCACTGAAAGAAGCATCAAACCCAAACATTAATTGATAGCATTTATGTAAATACATGAAAAATAGGGATGGATAAAGGAAAAAACGTCCTCCAAGTTGGACAATGTTTGTAACACTAATAGGTACCGTTACAAGCAAGAAACAGGAAAGTGTACTGTTAGGCTCAGAACACAATAAATAGCAAGAATAACAAGAACAATTTTCATTCTACTTCTCTTTTCTTTGCATTTGTTCTAATTAGTCACTGATGATGTGAAGACTTATCTTTACTAATGCTTAGTCCCACTGGAAGCAATTAATGCTGATAAAAACAGGCACTTTCCAAGAGCTTTAAACAGATTATTACCTGAAAAGCCCAACAATTTTGTCATTATTATAACTAGGTAAATAAAGACAGAAGAAGATCATGCCGTACAGGGCATTAAAATTTTTTACCTTCTTGGTATGCACTGTTCCTTTCCCTCTCTTCTTGTGAGGAACATTACCCGGGGGACTTAGTGCTGCATGAACAGCAGAGATGGAGAAAAAATATCCCAAATTATGCTAAGACTCAAAAACAGTCTTTTACACCTGATAATGGTGTATATAACTTAGAGGATGTAATGAAAAACAAAAGCCTCAGCCTCTGATCCTAATTTGAGGGCAATTATTCTGATTGAGCACTTAAATAACTGAGCTGGGCTCCTCTTTTTAATTAATGCAAAGATGCCAATTTGACTTAATTGGATCAGACCATACAGAAATTAAGCATTTACATATATTGTTAAAGTATTTCTTTCATGCCAAATAGGCAGGCTTAAAATTGACTTCTCTGGTCATGTGCGATGGTCAAAATTAACCAAGTTGTTAAGTCTCTGTAGGAACAGAACCAAAATACTCTCTGAAAGGTATTTTGAACAGACTCCATGATCATGGTATGTTCTGTGAGGCTTCCACTGTCTTTACTGTGTTAGAGGAAAGCTGGCTGAACTTGGCTGTTGTTAGTAGAAATTTTGTCAGGTTGACTTACAGTTACATTACCTTACATACAGTCTAACTGCCATTGCTACACAGACCAACAGCTTCCACTCGGTAACCAGTTTTGGATAGCCCTGTGTTCTCTCCTTCCTACTGCATCAGTGGTGTTATTTAGACAACACAACTGTGTTTTAGTATTTGCCTAAGGGGCTTTTAAGTTTTATATTACAAGAGCATCCATGGAAAGTATTCTGCAGCGTATGAAATAATTTGACCTTATTATCTTTGCTGATACTGAGAACGTAGTAGGATGGCTCTTGCACACAACAATGTTTTCCCACAGTGGGAGCTGGAAGGTTTGAGTAAGACTGTTTTAACACAGCACAGTTCTTCCAATCAGTAGCCTGGCTCAACATAAAGCTACTCTTTATTCTACTGCTAAAATATTACCCAGGCAAACATTTAATTATGAACAGAACAGTACCTAGTTCATATGTGAAACATTTTCATCTGTTAGCATATAAATGTTAATAAATGTTGAATTAATAATCTATTAATACTGGATTAATATTAGTCATAGGTTTGTTCAAATTGAACTGTGAATTCATTTATTCAATTATTCCTGACTATATACAATTTTTCTTTTATGTCAAAATCATGTTACTTACTGATATATTTCACCATGCTTGTCTAAAGCAGGTGGGAAGGCTCTGAAATGCATACACTACAGACAGAGGTCTTCCAATGTAGAGAGGCCAATCTTCCCTGCTGAGAAAGCTGAAAAAACAATAAACTGCATAGTTGATTCTCTATTTATTGGGAAAAGGCACATGTGTAAGTCTAAGAATTAAATACAAATTGGAATATCTCTTCCATAGCCCTGAAATGAAATTGTGAAAGAGACACTAAAATGTCCATCTTAGAACTAAGCTGACAATTTGGTATTGTGGCTTGCTGAGACAAAATAGTAGAAAAGCTGGAAAGCAATTTCATTAATAATTTCCACACTGTTTCTCCTGCTTGTGATTTTCTTTCCCCATTTCCAAGTCTTTCACCTTTTTGCTTCAAAAGAAATCTTTCATTTACAGATTTCCATTTCTTTCCCCCCTTTTTTTTTCATTTCCCTCCCATTTTAGCTCAGGGAAATCAATTTTCAAAATTAGCTAGATGGCTATAGAGGAGAAAAATGTGAACACAGGAAAAAATATACATAATAATTGCAAAAATAATTTTTTTAACTTTAAGAATTGCAGAAATATCCTCAACATTTTAAAATCAATTTCATTGATGGGGATCCTACTTTAAAAAGAAAGTCTATTGTCAATTATTAAAATTTTGCTCCAAAATACTGATCAGCTTAACTATAATTAATTATGGGACCACCTGGCTACTTGCAACATCAAGGATTTCCTCAGTCCTCACGAGCTAAGTCGTCTTAAAAGCAAGAACGACTTCGTTTACAGAATTGTGTAGGCCACCCGGTGAGGACGTCCAGGGAAGCATAACAGAAACAAGCTTCCAGTCACACACCTCCTTAGGATTAACTGGCTAGTAAAAGCCACAAAGCAGGAATCAACAGTCTATTCCTGCCCCTGAGAATACGTTACACCCGTGGCTCTTGCAGGAATTAAGATACAAGGTCTTCATTCACCCTTCAAGCAGGTAAGGCAACAGCACACCTTGAAGTGGCCATTTCCGGAAAGGGACTTAAACGTATGCATAAAATTAAAAATGGATTTATGGACTTCTCAGAACAGGACTAGGTTCCAACAAAGCATCCTTCTGTCTGCCCATCACCAGGAAAGGTGATTACAACTCTAAGATATTATTAAAGCCGACGAGACTGTGGGGCTTTTTAAATTTTCTTTCATGTCCAAAATTATTCAGGTGTCTTTTTTAGGTGTTATTTTTGTATAGATTGGCTTGTGTTTTCCATCTGAATTCTCAATGAGAATGCAGCTGCAGTGTGACCTCAACCTTTTTTTTCTTTCTTTTTTTTTTTTATTTTTATTACTTACCACAGATTTTAAGATAGGAAATAATAGCAAGCTTATTGGGCTTGAAGACAATCCCTAGTGGTACACATTTTAACTGGGGTATAGCTGTTAATATGTCTGTGACATAATTCCCCACAAGTGAAAGTTAGCCAGAGAGCCTACTTACTCAAAGCAAAATAATGGTTAGGGCAAATGTCCTGGGATCTGTAAAATCTACTGTTTCTAAAATTAATCTCCTTTACTCTATGAAAGAAGGCTATGAGAATTATACACCTGGGAAGTTGCAAAGAACACTGTGTTATAGTTAGCTAAAATGGACCAAATTCTTTCCTCGTGCAAACTTCTGAAGTCCATGGAGTTACAAAAGCAGTGGTTTTGGCCTGCAGCACCTGATGGGTGACTGGTGTGGCAGATCTTAGGGACACTTCATGCAGCATTACTGTAGGATATAATTTTGTAATAGGTAACAAAACAGCTTTAGGAAGCTTTACAGAAAAATGACACGCTTGTACCTTTGAAATATTGGGACTTTCTGGCATAGTCTGACCTATTTCTGGAAGTTTGAAACCATTTGGGCACGCTCAGTGGCAGAGTAATTGAGTCTACAAACCGCTCCATTGTGCTACCCTCCCACACAACTATCCCCTAAAATACAAACTGGTGACAAGTGTAGACACTGTCCTGAGACGACTCCTGATCTGTGCAAACCAAAATCGGCTCATAAGGACAGACAAAAGTACAGCTGAACACTCTCTTTCCCCCTTTCTCCTATTTCAAATCATGGCGCTTTCTTGTGCACCCCTGTTGAAGTCTTAAGCATCAAGGACACAGTTTTAGTATGTGTAGAAAGAATGAAGAATTGTGTTTTGTGTCCTTTACATGAGATGCCTGGTAGCAAAATAGGAGATCTGCTGTTTTGTAGTCAGATAAATTTTCAATCCATCTGTGATAACTGCATCTCATCAAACTATACCTGATTTAACATCTTTCCTAAAATGTATAGACTCTTAAATTAGGAATTAGAAAGAGTTGAAGGACCACATAGGTATTCCTGTTTCATTCTTTACTTCATTACATGTTCTGGATGCAAAGCCACTTAATTGTATTTCAGCATCTTCTTCTACAAGGTATCGATCTTACTTTCTTAAAATATTGTTCACTTCTGAGGCTGAACAGCTACCTCAACACCTCCACAAATCCCAGGATTTTAAAAGCAGACATTTTTCTTCCATGGTGAGAAGAGTGTAAGTGCCATCAGATAATACTGAGATTACACATAGATCCTGACTGATCAATACACACATACACACACATATATATGGTTCGTATGTTATTGTAGTGCCTTGTCACATCCCTCAGGAATGAAGGCCCTGTTCAGTGAAAGACTGCAGATAAAGTGAGCATCACCTACAGCAACAATGACAGAGCCTGTGCCCTAAGCAACTGCAGTCAGACAGGATAAAGAGATAAGCAAACAGAAAAATGTGGTGGAGATGGGCAAGACGATTGCAAAATAAAATAAATAGGGTTTAACAGAAAGCATAAAAGTAGAAAGCTCAGCTTGTCCTTATATGATTCAAGCTACATTTGCAAGTGAACACACTTTCTACTAATAGAAATAAAGATCTCCGCTGACAGTGCTTTACATGAAACTGGAGGATAATCAGTTATTTAAGATAGAAATAAAATGAGTGCACGAAGCACTTTGCAGAAGCTCATGCAATCCACTCTAACACTTTTGGCTTACCGAACACTTTGAAACAGAAACTGAACATTTCAGCAAAAGTTAACCCAGCTCAAGAGTCCTTGAAATTGGCTTTTGTTCATCACCCATAGATTATCTACACTCATGACCCCTCCTTCCTTTCTGCACTCTCTTCTTTTATTATTATTCATGATTTGTCAGCAGCCAAGAAATTCCTCTGGATTTCAGTGATGAAGTGCTTCATTTGGACTAATTGTTTCATTTACTTTAAAAGAACAAAGAAATATGTCAAAGCACATTTACTCTTTTGAGGCCACTTTTGGATATCTGTTGCCAGTCTTTATGATTTTTGGAACTGAAAATTGAAGATTTAACTTTCAAAAATATTTTAAGTCAAAGCAGCACACGCTATAGATATTACAGAAACATGGTGAAGAGAGCATCAAAGTTCTTGCATTTGTGCCACTACACATTTTACCTTAAGATCACTAATTTTCCCAGAGGGCCTTGGCAGATGTCAGATACGACACCACTGAATTAAGGCTCTTCATCCTCTGCTCTCTAGACAAACAAACAATATTCAACGCAGCAATGTCTGCTGGAAGTAGAGTAGAGGGTAAGAGCAGAAGAGAAAGAAATAGGATAAACTGGTACAGGAGAACTATAATATCAGGACAGTAGAAAAGAGGTAGGAATTTGGGATTGGAAATGGGAACAAAACAAGACTATATGAAAATATTATTAGTAGATGGGAGGATTAAATAGTCGTTGAGTAGGTACAGGTTGTCATAGGACTTCAGGCCTGAGACAACATACCATGGATGGGTAACTCTGCCAAATCATCTAGCTATGCAGGCTCTTGCATTAATCTTTAACGGAGCTGTATTGTCTAAATAAATGCGAAAGCAGGTTTCACTCTTAACATCAGTGAAATTGCACCTGCTTACATTTCAGTTGAATTTGGCGCTCAGTTTCTTTTTATTTCTCCTCTTCTTGGTACAGATAATCTGCCCTCCCCCATCCTGGGTGAAGGGAAACATAGATTAAAATGGCTTACAGGGAAAAAATGCATTAGAATTAATTAAAAATTAACTCAAATTTAAGAGAAGAGTTTGATATGGGCTATAGACAAAAAATAGACTAATAGCAGAGTAGGTATTTTTAGGTATTCATTCCCAACTGTGTTTCAGGGACAACTGACCTATGTCTCAGCCTGGTCAATCATCTTTAACTGGTCTGCTGAAAAACATTAAGCTGTATGTTCACCTGATACTGTGCGTCATGGGTTTTAAGAATGTGGTTCAGGTTGAGTATGCTCTGTTTGTTCAAAAAAAAATTTGAAAATCACTATTTTAAGGTGTACTTTTCCTCTGGCTGTACCTGGACTACTATTCGTTTAAACTGTTCTCTAGTGTCCCATCCCAATGCTTTTGTGGCTAACAGATTAAAACTCTACTATCAAGAGAATGTAATGTACCTTTTTATTATGAACTTTTATGGCATTACTTCCTTATTATATCAGTACTCAATAATAAGAAGAATGTTAACAGCCATTTGAACTCAACCATTTGCATGTTTCTGCATACTATACAGTTGTTAAGGGAATACAAAATAAACCTCTATGTCATACTTTCTTAAGCTGAACTTCTTGCCTCACTGACAACAAGCCACCTGTGATCCTAATTCTGTGATATATTACAGGCTTTTGTGCAAGACTGAAAGGAGTTAGTTTGGTGCTATAGCTGATTAACCCTGAGACAAGTAGAATAAATAAAGGAAAAAAAGACTTAATTTTCACAGTTTACAATTGTGGCATGTATCCTGATACCATACACAGATGCAACTTAATGGCTTTTATTTATTCTTGTCCTTTATGGACAAACCAATTAATGCTATCATGTGAAGCATACTCTACTTGCCTACTGTGTCCAGTTCCCTTTATTTTGATGTTCCACCCTAGCATGATCTCTAGTACATCGTATCTTCAGATGATGTGTGCAGTGGAATTTGTGGCAGCTGTTAAATCAGTATTTAGTTCACTGATGCGAGACACCAAATTAAAAGAGATTGACTTAGCGTCCTGGGCATTCTCCTAGCCATAAAATGTGACATACTTTGCCTACTTAAGTATTGTTATCCAGAGGAGTGACAAGTTTAGGGGGAAGATGTATCATTGCTATCAGCTCTATTGTGCAATAAAACCTGTGTTCAAATAATGGTGCCTGCATAGAGCATATTTAAGCAATATTCTTTCAGTTGGAGCAACTTAAAGTGTTTCTTCTTTCAATGGTCTTTGGTGTTTTCTGGGAGATTATCAAGTGGGCTTTATCAAGTGGAAATAAGTTTACACTTACACAGCTACATCTGAAAATAAAGCAGCTCAGCAGTTTGGAGATACAGCTGGCAATATCCACAGTTACATAAGTGGCTGTGTACTCTGAAAGTCAGCTGCAAAGTTTTCAGGGATATGGCCACGTTTCCCCCTGTTTAGTATTTACCAACTTTAAGATTTCTTATTTGTCTTATCTGTCAAACTAATATTTAAAAACAGAAGACACTTGAATTTTAAATGGCATTACACTGAGAATTTGCCTGTCACACTGAAGAATAGACTTGTTCATTTGATATTTTTCTTTATGTAGACCAGAAAATAAACAGTATACCTGCATTTTGTGTCATGTACTTGGGCATAGTTGTATAAATGTTGCTTCTCCTCATCTTGAAGCCAAACAGATTTTAGTTTTAGACTTAATACTTGAACAAACCTGAGGAAAAGCACTCATACAAGCAGTTCTGTTTTTTCCTGGGAATTCACGGTGAACCTGTCTTTCATAAACCATTCAGCCTGTATAAAGACTTGAGCTCCAACTCACACTATAAGGCGCAAAGAGGATTTTGACACCATAAGATAAATGGAATGGAGCTGTCGTGGCTATCTCCGGTAACCACAGGAAGACCTTAGTTACATTTGAATGTTAGTCTGATTTCAAGTTTATAGTTAATACTGAACTAAAAATCGTTCTGATTTGCTAATGTATCATTTCTGTAAAACCTGTTCATGTTTCGAAAGGGATGTAGGTATTAATTCTCAACTCTAATATTAAAGAAGTACTTGCATGGGTTAAGAAACAAACAAATAGCTGATATTAATGATGGTAGGACCGGAAAGAAATTCCAGTACTCAAGTATAAATTCATCTCTCCAGCAGCAGCCTAGCACCCTCCTTAATTCTGGGCCTGCTGGCCAGTCTGAAGATTTCTCCACAGGGCAGAAGAGGAAAGATTATTGAGTACATAAATCATCTTCTTCCCCCAGAGCACGCCCTATAAAGTCTACTTACTGCAAAGCGAGTTCTGTGGAGGCAGATCCTGTAACACCATGTTTTCAAAAAGTATTTACTAAAAGTCCGTGGCTGAAGTCCAGGACTGCAGTTCAAGACCACATTTACAGGCATCTGACAGGCATTGCATTCACTCTGCCAAAAAACCCATCTAGAGGAATGAACGCTACTTCCTCCAATAGACCACCATCTTTGTAATCTATTAACTCTCCTACATCGCCCCTTCCCTCCTGCCTTTTACTATTCCATATTCCATAGGCAAGGAAATATTGAACTTTTTGCTTCCTTTCACTTCTCTAGCTTCATAATTTCCACCAGCTTGCTATCATCAGGTTTACACAAGGCAGCTCCCTCAGATCAACAATCTTCTTCTGATAGAGTAGAACCACGAAAGAAACCAAGAAAGAGCCTAAGGCTTTCCTGGTAAGACACGCTTGTCCCATCTCAAAACCTTGCTGAGTACAAGGTTTTTCCTTTTATTCTTCATTCACATTACTCTAAGAGTTTCAAACATAATTTTTGGTATTCTGGTACATTACACCTTTTGTGCAACTTTTGCTCCAAGTCAATAGGTTTTGTTTCTTTTCCAATTTCAAACTCTATTCCTGCCTCTTTAGTTTCTGTCTTTCTAGGCAAAGTAGTTGTTTCCCTTCACTACAGTTTGTCATTGTTTTTGTTTTCCTTCTTTTTGTCTTTTGTACAGCCTGACTCTTCATATTGGTGTTCTTTGACTTGATTGTACACTGTAGCTTCCTTCCCAGAATATCTGCAATGCTTTGATCATTCTTTTCTCTCCCCTCGTTATTCTGTTCCTCAACTGGGAAAGATACATTAATACCAGCAGCTTTCCATTCTAGGTAAGAAGGCAACTTTCTCCTTGGAAACACTGTCTGTCCTGTCCAGTTTTACATTTTGCCTTGTTATTGATATTAAATTGACAATGAATGTTGACTACTTATGGAGATTGGCGACATAATTCTCACCATAAAACATTTACTGGAGTAAACTCAACCCAGCAAACAAATTGATATATACAAGGGGAACAATATAAAAGCTATCAGCAGGGCACAGGTTTATTTTATGCAGATGTACAGTTTGCATATTAGGGAGCTCAACAGCACTCAAGATTCCAATAACTTCTTTTTTTGCTTGACCAATTTTCTTCATTACTTATAGGTCCCTGCAGAATTCAGAGCTGTTATTACAAACATATACATTACAGAAGGAACACAGCCTGACATGCATAGCTTTTTAATAAGGTTTTCATCAGCTGCTTTTACTGACATTTTTCATTTCTCTTACACCCTGCTTTTAATGTCTCAGTCTTCATTTGATACTGTAAAACAAAAGGAGTGGAATATTACCACAGAATGTGTTCATGGCTGAATATAAAAATAATCACACAATGCACTTGAAGCATGAAGGCTCTGTAGGCAATTTCCGTTCCTGTTTGCATATGCAATCTATACATCTAGATTGGAAAAGTTATCCTCTTTTCCTATATCAGATTAACTCCCCCCAAAAAGCATTCTCAAAGCTCAGATTCATAACTGAAAATAATCCATATTGAGTTTTAAGTCTAACATTCAAAAGTAAGCATGTATATTTGTGCAAAGAATTTTGTGAAATCTTCCAAGACCTGCACTTGTAAAACTATACACCACAAGTTGATGTTCAAAACTCACTCCACCTCAAAGGATATGAGCCAAAATAAAGTGTCCTTTTATCACTGAGGAGTGATTGTGATGTTCTAAATTTTAATTATTTGAGGTAACAGAGTTGGCAAAAATAAAAAGCAGTTCTCTATCCTACCACAGATGTCAACAAAGTGAGTGCCTGATGATTGTCAATTCAGGCCCATCAGGACCTGAGGCAAGTTTATTCTGGTTCCAGGACACAGCGCTGATTCATACCAAAGAAGTGTATTTTAGGTGTGGCTACATTTACTAAAGAGTGATCTGTACCCAAAATCAAATTGTTTGTCACGATCCAAACATTTAAAGAAAAGTAAAAAACGCCTGCTAATTTTTTCAGCTCACATTTCAATACTAGTGGTGAGAGAATCAATGGGATGCATCTAATATCCCTGTCAGCCAAGCTTTGCCAGCAGAAAAGAGGTTGAAAGAAGTTGTAGTACATTTTTTCTACATGTTTTCTTCTTTGGTGTGGGGTATAACTTGTGTTCCTCTTCAACATGAGATGCTTCGTGATATGAAGGGGAGAAAGAGAGTGAAGCTTCACACTCTGTGGTCAAAGGAGGTGAAAAGTAAGCTTGCAGTAGGATCGCATCAGCAGGCAAATACACCTCTACTCACTCCAGTGGATTTCTATCAATGATCATTCTTACTAAACCTCTTTTCCTTAGCTCACAGCTTAGCTATGATGCATGGGGTTGGCTTTGTCCCAGCCACGCTCTACCTCCGGCAGTTATGATAGATGAGGGATTCAGATTCATGACCCCTTTACTTGCATTTGAAATACGCTACAACATTCTAGGCAAATCTGTTTTATTTTTTCCATCCCCATAAATATCAGCAGGCACCATGAAATCTGACCTGCATTAGCTCAGATCTGATACCCACCACTGATGCACTGCTCACAGCACTGCCAGAAAAGGGTTATGTTGAAGTGTTCTGGACAGCTTTACAGATTGAAAATGCCAGTGCCAGCATGTCTCAAAAGAATCTCAAAACTTGACTGCTGATACAATAAATCTGAAGAAGATGTATGCAACAACAGCACAGAATGAAGAAAAGCTGTGAAGGGCAGGGGGGAAGCTGGGAGAAAAAAAAAAGAGGCTAAAAAGTTTGGAGTTGGTGTTCACTATTATGAATATTGCCTAATTTTTTTGTCAAGAGCTCTCCACTCATAGATCATGCAGGATGCTTGATCTCATATCTATAATGGTGAGGGAACACATCCAGAATTAGTCAGAGAGAGTCTGTCAACTAAAATGATTCCCAAATGCTCTGATACCTTGAAACCTGGCAAGTAAACCTGCTGCCTACAGATATTCCTCTTAACATCTGGTGGTGTGATGATTCTGATCATGTGCTTGTGCATTCACACTCACAAAGACAGGATATTGCCCATCCTGCTACATTCTCTAAAGCAAAATTCAAATAATATGTTACCAAGGATGGGACTCTTTAGGAGTGTGTTCACGTCACTGCAATACTTCAACAAAATTACAGCTTTACATTCCTCTTGGCTCTGGCTGTACTGCACAACATCCATAGGGCAAAGGAGGAGGGGGTTGAAATTCAAAATAAATCACCTGAAAATTCAGAAGTGCTATGTTTCTTAGAGCAGTGAAGCATGCCAAAACCTGCATGAAGTTGTCCCACCATAAAGAGAATGAGAAAGGTCTGAAAATTTTCTTCCATCATTGGCAAATTCTGACTGATAATCAGGAAAATTATTAGTACACACCCACATATATACACATACCTACTGTACTTTGGAAGTGAAATTCAGTAGCAGATCATTACATCGAGGCCTAATATTAGTGCATAATCAGAAATTAAGCGTAGCTAGTAAAATATGCTTCTTGCAACAATCTAACTAGATTATCACAAAGAGAGATAATTAAAAAAGGCCCAAATTCCTACTCTGCCGGTCATTTACTCATGCAAGAAGCCATTCTGTCTCTCTTTAGCCTCTGTTAATATAGATATTAACAGTTAGATCCCAGATTTTATCTGCCTATAATGGAGCTCTCATAGTTACTAGGAGCACTCAGGGAAGTTTGCTCATTTGTTAGAAGCAGTAGTATTTTTGTTATTAAATTTTACTTTGCCGTGGCATCTACTTAAGACTCTGCCAGCTGCAAGCTTTTGTATACTGGGCTAAGACATTTCTGCTCCTACAGTTAGGTCCAAGTCTTATTAAAATTAAATGGGTATTTTGAGTGTGTTTTGAGTCAGCTCTGATTGCTTTGGTTGTATCATCAGACAAAAAAAAAACCCTACAAATAGTCAAGAAATACATATTAATTACTTTTTTAAAAACCTGCAATTTACAGTGACATTTAACCCATCTTTCCAGAGCTGCAATTTGACAAGTATGTAATTACATTTGACCAGTGATAATCATAGAGGCAATAAAATAAGACACATTTAAGATGACCTTTCTTAATTGATCTTTGCCTGCAATTAATTATCCATTGTCTGTATGTATATAATTTACAATCAAGAAACAATTTATAATAATCTTATACGATTACATCATATTTTTCTAAATGAAAAATGATATCATGGGTTGCTTAGTTTCTTCTATCCCAACTCAGCAAGTGTTTTGAAAAATAATATACAAAAATTCAGCCTGAGTGAAAAGGAAAAGATTCAATATCAGAGGCATAATGTTCTGCTTTACAGGAATTTTAAAAAAAGTGAACTCAGTTTTATCTTGTGAATGCATTTTGGCTAAAACAAAACATGGGCCTTTCTACAGCTGCCATGTGACCAATTAATAAAAGACCTGAGCAACAGAAGTAGTTGACTTCAGCATAATGAATGCTAGTCTGCAAACAGAAATCACGTAATTTCTGGGATTAGAGTTGAGTTCTATATTCCCCATTTTCAGTCTTGATTCCTTCTGTTTGTTTGGGGTTTTTTTAAATGTTGCTTCCTTTAATTTAAATTCCCTTTCTTCTGATCCTTCCATAACAGCGGCATTATAGTGCAAGTAACATAAAAAGGACAGCAGAGAGTAAGGTCTAAAGGTACTGCTCATTTCCCATCATCATCACTTCAGCCAGGTAGCACAATTCTGACATTGCCCTCATAGGCCAGGCAGGATACTTGTGAGCATCTGAGGTGACTTTAGCCACCTGCATTTCAGATCATGACTCCCATCGCTTGTGATGATAATGACAACACTAAGCTTTCCTCTTTAGCTCAAGTAAAAACAATGGATGCATCTTATACCTGAAAACAGCTAAATCATACTGATATGCGAAGAACCACTTAGAAATACCTTAGAATAGTTATTTAGGCAACCTGCGACTGAACGCTCACTTATCTCCAAGAAGAACTTCCACTGCTAATGGAGAAATATAGCCTGCCTCCCTAATTTGTTCTCCACAGATCTTTGTCTTCCACCTCCACCCTTATTTTAGCAATTAATGAAGTCAGTGTAAGTCTTTCCATTGATTTCAGTGGTCTCCAGCAGAAGGCTCCAGCCCTGCCTCTGGGAGCTGCTTTCAGTCCTCTTGGCTAAATGGAATTTGTTAGCTTTGCAGCATTACATATAAATTTATACCACCATGTCTGACAGTCTACCTGGGGGGCAGAAAGGCTATAATTTAAGATTTTTAGGTATATTATGTTCATTAAATGATGTGTGTACATTAACTGAATGTAGAAGTTAACAGAAATCAATTTTTATATAATAGACTACAGTATAAACCAATGAGAAATAAAGGAATGTTAGTCACCACACCATAACAAAATATTCTTACATCTACACATGCCCCTGGAGAATTGTTACCTCATGCTCTGTGTGATGGATGTCTACCAACAGTGGGCTTTGTTGTCTGAGGTGACTCACCTGGAATTAGTTAATACTTCTAAATGAAGCCAAGGAATGTTAACTTTTTAAAGAGCTCAGTGATACAATAAACCCTTACACTGGATTTACAGTATTGGCATCGTATTTATGTTCAGTATCTGTAATGTTTTTCCACTTTACATGCAGAAAAGTGGCGGAGGGGTTACAATTAAATTCTAGAACATCCCTACACTGCTATTAAAACCTCTTTTTCCTTCTCTAATCCTAAAATGACTTTGTTTTCTGTATCAATCCGCTGTTACCTCAGGATAAACAGATACGTATCTTTAAAATTATATTCTATAATATGCAGATTGGCACACCACATAAACAAATTACTGAAATGACAGAAGTAAATGGAAGAACAAAAGATTCTTATAAACAATATTGCTATTCCTATTGCATATTAAATACTCGATTTTTTCATGCCATATTTATTCTGTCTTTAGTGTACACTCCTTAGGACAGACTATTTCTTATGGTATCTGAAGGCAGCAAATTCTGTGGAAATTTGCATGCAGTAAATCTACCCAATAAACATTGGAAAAGATGGGCTGGGCCTAAAACCTATTGAAACCCAAATGAATATTTCAATTCAAGTTGCTTTGGATCAGTCCACAAGTGCAAAATACCTTTTGTAAATAAACATTTTAGAATATTAAGCCATAGAATACTCCTACTTTCTTGTTCATTACAATATCGCCTTCCTTACGTTATTCACCTTCCAAATTATATATCTATACATACATACATATATACACACTCAGACCCTTTTCCACAAGAGGGACTTAATATATTGAGACATTATAGCTTTCTTAGTATGCTTCATACTCCTCCCGATTTTGCTATTGCCTCTAATGATCTATTCCTATCCAGTTTTAAGAGACCAACTAATTCAACTGCATCTCTTGCTACACCAGATCTTTAGAAATGCATTATAATGGACTCTCTGAAGTTCATGATTCCTCCCACCTTTGACTGAGATTCAGAGTTTTCAATGGCAGCTCCATGTTCTCACATCAGAAAGAGAGATTACTCCCTGAACGTACTTAGGCTTCATGCATCAAACGCTAACATCTAGCAGTCCCTTGGAAACTGTATGCTACCGTACAACTATGAAATGGATTTTTCTACAATGCCAGTGGGACCTCGCATTTTTAATAGCTTTCTGCTCCAGTAGCCCTGGAGAGGAAAATGTCCAGGTATTAGCAATAGCACTATAAACAGATATTCACTAATTGTAATATTCCATGATAGGATACCTGAAGTAATACATTTTAATGTAGGCTTCAAAACCGTGTGCCAAAGAAAGCATTTAACTTCCACCTGTACTTGTATATATTAATTCACATGACTGAATGCATAGACCAGGAGAGTACCAATGAAAAATTACTAAACAAGTAACTCACTAACCACTTACATGTATAATAATTTATAGCAACTATGACCAAATTCAAGCATAGCAGACAGCTCCCCACCACTACAAATGTATTCTTATGTAAGCCTTCAAATCCCTGTGTGTAGGATCTCAAGAGTCTCTGACCCTTGAAAGCTATTTTATTAGGCAGTCAGAATTTTCAGATCTTTTTCTTCTCAAAATAAAACAACAAAATCAAGCTCAAATCTGGTGTATTTTTTAAATCAAGAATAACAGAACAAAAAGTTAGTAAAACACTAAGATTAGTGCCTATATATTACAGAACTACTTCTTTTTTCCCTGGCTTATTTTTAATTTGAAGAAACTTTACCCGGTGTAAAATAAAATCCATTCTTTTCAATCTGGAGTAGAACAAGAAGTTACCTACTATATACAACTAAGAAGCCTATCCAATTAACAAGGCCTCTGTGACACATGTCAGGGTTTATCTGCCAGTTATCGTGGAGGGCAGTGATGCTGATGGAATGTGAGCACAGGTCCTGCTACTCTGACCGCAGCGCCTTTCCAGACCTCGTCCCGAATGGAAACAAAAACCAGTTGTGACCATCAGAAACCTGATTAATTGAGAATGGCATTCTGAGCCTGGTGCTGGTGACCCAATGACTGGGAATTGCCCTGGAGGTTTCAAGTCTCATGTCCTTCCCAGGGTAGCAGTCACACATACAACAAAACTGCCTAGTTAAATTACATTAGCCAACTACTGTTTACAAATTTCAGGATCACATACAGTCTGCCCATTGTTTGGCACAGATAAACACAATCAGCCCTGGCATTTGAAGCTGCTGACAGATTGCCAGGCACTGGTGCAGATGGTGGCAGCACAAGAGTGCTAATTACCGATGACATTAATGATGAGGTAACCTGTCTCTCTTCAGCTAATAAACAGATGGCATGTGTTTCCTATTAATTTTTTTTCAGATAACAAATTGTTTAGCTTTAATGGTAGAGAGTAACAAAACCAAATTATCTGTTCTTTGGAGAAATTTGTTTTCCGCTAATTGCTCTAAACAATCAATAAAAGAATTACAACTGGCATTATCCCACTGGGAACAGAAGCAGAGAAGTCAAAGTCAATTAGCTTCCTATAGTACGATGCACTCAGATGGAAAGAGTCATTACAACAGAGTGTAAAAGTCAAACGATAAAGTAGGCAGTTCCATGAACAAAGCAGAGTTGGATGGAAAATCTAACAGAGGGCTTTTACATACCTGTCAATTCTTCATATATCACTGCAGTTTCCAGTTTTTCTTTAAATGCTTCCAAAATAGGGTAAAAGACAGGTAAGATGACATCCTTGGATCTTAGAAGGCTCTGTGTCTTAGGAGCACACTAAGGCTTTAAGTCTTCAGAAGTCAGGGCTGAGAAATGTCTCATCTACAGAATAAAAAGAACAAATAACCAGCTCAGTCTTCTGTCAATGTTCCATTAGTACAAATATGATAAATATGGAAAAGCTGAGGACGCCACAGTGGCTAGTAAAATATTACGCAAGTGGGCAAAATAGCTGCCATAGTCGACTTCCCAGCCTCTTCTCCACTATTCTCAAGGGGGCAAGGAAGAAAATAGGGCAACTGTTGTTGCCACATGATCAGTGCTTAATACAATGGCCATGCTTCAAGCGAGGAGACTGGGAGCCCCTGGCACCAGATACCAGCAGTGTGCTGAATGACTGGAGCGTCCGTCCTCTCAGAGGCAGGACTTCAAGCTCTTGCTGAGTCCCTGAAAGTCCTGAGGAGAAGTCAGATTCTTGTGCCCTGCAGGGCCGTGGCTCCTGGCCCTGCCGAGCAGTGCCTCTCATCAAAGCCCACAGCCTGTCCAGGAGGAAGCAGCCGAGAGGCAGTGGCCCCGATTCACTTGCACACTAGCCAGCTAGCAGTCTCTTGGCCCTGTATGCCCAGAAACCCCTGCCGTCCTGCTCTGGACAGGGCTGCTGCACTGTGATATCCTATTTCAAAATTAAGAAATGGTGATGTGTATTTTTGCATATACCTCACCATGGGTTTATGATACAACAGAAAGCATATATCTCTGTGTGTGTGTGTGTGTATATACATATATATATAAACTGACTATTCAGGTTGAGTATTTTAACTAATAGCAATTGGATCAAAGCAGCAACCGTGTAGCAGGGACAAGCCACCTTCCCTGGAGGTATTTAAAAGATGTGTAGATGTGGCGCTTAGGGACATGCTTTAGTGGTGGACTTGGCAGTGTTAGGTTTACGGTTGGACTCCATGATCTTAAGGGTCTTTTCCAACCTAAATGATCCTATGATTCTATGACCATCTATATCAGAAAAAAAATCAAGCATGTAAGATACAGACATAGTCTGCTAGAATAACTTCTCATTGCTGCTTTATTTGATTTTCCTCAAATGCATGGAGCTTTAGATTTACTTTTATCTTTTAAACATTATTCATAGATTATTTGTTGGTTCCAGCGCACTCAATTAAGAAAGTAACATTTTAACACACTTTGTGTTGAACATAACTCACTTTGTGTGTTGCAAGAGTCCAGCCTAAATTATTTCACATTAAGTCCTTGCACCCTGCAGTTCCTCATCAGTGAAAAGCTTAGTAGCATATATTTTGCCCTGGAAAACTGGAATCATAGAGCTTTACATGAACCCTTAACTGATTTAACATCCCTCTTGGGCTGAGCTCCTGGCTCTTCTAATAAGGAGTGGCTAAAGAGCCAAAATGCTCTTGCACAAGCTACTTGAATGACTGTGCTTGTTTCCCCCAGATCATTCCATCAGGACACTTTCCTGCACAGATTTATTCTTCTACAGCAATGTCTCTAATTTTATACTGGGTAAAAATTGCTGGCCACCCAAGGTCTTAATACATTGAGCAATGTTTTCAGCAGTGATGTAATGTTGTATTAGAAAACACATTATCTCCCCACTTTCTACTTTATGCTGTTGCACACAAAGGAGTCAACTGACCTTTTCATGCAAGCACAATTGCAAAGGCATCCAAAACTTTTGTTAAAGGCCACCTACTTTTTCCATGAGTTATCAGAAACAACACAGACAGCCTATTTAGAAGTGAGTAACAATGAATGGCTGTTCTGGGCTGGGAAAAGGTTTACATACATCCTCACAGTTCTCTTTATTCAGAGCTTGTAAATAACAACAGCATACAAGCCCTACAGCCACTAATTTAGCACCACATTGTGACTCCCTCTGTTTCTTTCCTTTTGCCTCAAGCAAAGTCAAGTTCTAGTGACCTTTTTTGGCCAATATATATGAAACTGGTTCGTGTGACCTCAGTACTGTTCCGTACAAGGCATTAAATAATCTTTTACAAAGCAAATGGTACAGTCTATTGACCATGAAATTCCTATGACTGGGCTTAAGTTGGTTTGTCTATGCGCTGCTGAATAATTAATTAAGTGTGGGACTAATTAAGTTTTGTTGAAAAGGAAAACAAACATTTTGTTTAGTTTTGCTGCAAAGCATTGCTAATTCAGGGGCTATTCTGCTGCTAAGCAGAAAAAGGAAATCTTTAAGCAATGAAAACAATTATGATATTTAATAGTTCTCAGTTTTTCTCCTTAGCCAGGATTCTTGTAAAATGAAGACAACATCTCTCTATGGCTATATGTACAACAACAATTAGTTAAGCCACCTGTAACATGCTATATTTTCCTATGCAAAAGAGAGCATGTTGTGGTTAAAAGAGATACTTGATACAGAAGGAAACATCTCTCTTATATAGACTCTGTTAACAAAGCCACTTACGAAATTTTAAAAATTCCTCTGTCTTGCTTACTTTTCCAGCAGAGGTGTTTTCTTCCTGTGCTAACGCAAGACAGATTTCCACAGAATGCCAGCTGACTGCTAACATTTGTTCTTTACAACTTAGCCCTCTACAGATGAGATCAAATTCTGCTTTCTTTCTCATTTTGGCAACTACTGTATAAGTAACAGTTGCACAGTGTCATTCTGAATCACAAATTTTGCTTATGATCTGTAGAATATAACTCATGTTAGACCACTTTTCTTCCTTAATGCTGGCATCCTCATACTTTATCATCTACAGATACACAGGGTGGGTATGTAACAAGTCAGCTCCTTACCATGCAACTTTTGTTTTCCCTTCACACACATGAAGCACTCCTGAAGCATTTATACAAATCAAAGGAAATCTTTTATCATACTCTCTGCTCATCTGGGTCACCTGAAATGCAAAGTGCAAAATTAAATTCCTACAAACAGTAAAACAGTTCATTCCTCTTTCTGCACGCTGCTACACTTCATCATGCACACACTGTGGTAATTGCTTTTGCTTGACTTGTTCAAACAGCCATTTTCATGATGTGACAGCTAGGGCACTAATATATTTATGCCCTTTGTAATCGGCCAGCACTGCTTGTAATTAGGTGCAAAGTTAATTAAGTGCAATACATCTAATAACTGCCTGCCAGTAATTGTAAAGTTTGATTTAGCACATGAACTGTCAAGGTGTCAGAATGGTGTGTTAAAAAATAAGTTGCTAACAGAAAAACAATCCTGCCACAAGCCAAAGAAAAGCATGGTAACAGTGAGTCAGTTGGGAAAAGGAAAAGATATTCAATACTTACTGACACTGGGAAATGACCCCACCTGCGTGTTGATAAGTTGTATCTTGCTTTATCGAACAACAAATTGAAATATATTTTTACTTACCAGCGAATGTCTTCTCCTATAGACAGCCCTTCCTTTTAAAAACTATACATATGGTATAGAATTTTTTAAAGTCTGTAAATGTCAGTTAGAGAACAGATTTAATTTTTTAAAAAATTAATGCATAAAGAGGGTTATAAAAAGAACCAAGAAGGCCCAGAGAGTCACATTTCATGTTTAGGGGCCTGGGTTTGTTTGTTTCTTTTATTACACAAAATACAGCTTTTCTTCTACTGAACATAAGAGAACATTATACATATCCCAAATACTTACATATAATACTTGCATAAATAACTATGCTTTAGTGGTTTGGGCTTTAGTTAATTTCACAATTTCCATTTTTCACCTAGGAAAAAAACACGTTGTTCACGATTTTATTCTCTACGGGATATCCTTTCTCCAAACCACAGTTTCAAACTACTTGTTCTTGGTTTCAACTGTTCACTTGTGCTTTTATTTATCTCTTAAGTTTTCTTGAAAACCAGCTCCTCTCCTAATGATTGATCATACCTTCCCCACGAGCATATTGTGAGTTTTCCAGCTCCATATTCTTCTTTCTTAAATTCAACTTTGATTCGCTCAAGTGTGGATATCTTCACCTCCATCCCTGAATGGTATGAAACGTAAAAAGTTCTTTTCCTCATGCTAGGCAGTCAGGGCAGGTTTGAGCAAAAGCATAGCTGGTCAGCGGGGGGAAAAAGAAAAAGAACAAATGACACAAATTCTATACATAGAATAATTTAGGACTAGCTGTACGTCAGATTAGAAGTTAGAGTGAGCACAAATGATGAGTTACATATGTACCACAGCAGCACAAAATATGTGCATAGTTCAACACTACTTTGATTACTAACACGCTCACAGATGTATGAAGCTCAGAAAATCACACCTGTAAGATATCAAGAGAGAAAGCATGGATAATGCTCCGAAGCTTTTTTAGGCCAGCAGATGCAAGTAAATTGATGGAATTTGTACACATATAGGATAGTCCACAAACCTTGAGAAATAACCCAAGTTCAAGGACAATATTGCTACTTCCAAAGCAATCACCAGTAAAGCTTTCTTTCTAAAATGCTTCACAAAAATCAATGTCAGATAAGCTAATCTTTGTGGTTAGTTATTATAAACTGATATTTGATCAGGGAAATTATGCTCTAGATTGACATGAAATTAATAACGCTTGTTGTGTGGTGCCCGATGACAAAGGTAAATGCTAATAGCTCTGAAATCCTAATGATTGCCAAAGTACTCTTCTGAGCTTTGATTAGTGCTTGTGTTGCGCAATTATGCTTTTCTATAATTACTGTGAATTACCATCATGATATTATTATTCTCATATTTTTTATTCCTCTGAAATTCTCAAAATTTCCTGCAGCTAAAAATGGATTTCATTTGCATTATCACAAGCTTTGATTGTTTAATGAAAAATAATTCCATGCAGACCCTCATGTTAAATTGTCCATTTAAAATTTTCCTGTTATCTAGATTATGTTGAAGTGCCCCTTCTTTCATTTATCATTTGCCTTTATTATCACAATCACTGCCCTCACTTCATGCTAGATTTCAGAGAGAAGGAAAAAATGAAAGACATTTTTATTCATACCCCTATCCCTGTCTTCTGCCTGGAAGCTCTTTCTCTGCGTGTCCTCCCTTTTCCTTAAAATTCCTTATCTGGAAAGCTTAAAAAGGCCAGGACTTTTCAGCAAAACGTGGGTCTGCAGAAGGCTAACTCCGATTTGTCTAAGGCTTAGAACCATGCACTAAGCAAGTGAGAGGACGAAGGGCCATCCTTGTCTATGCCTGATGGCTGCTCGATATTTCCCTCTCAATAAAGACATATAAAGGGGCAGTGCGCGCTTGTTAGGAATGTCCACCTCTCTGCTAGGGGCACAGCTACGTCTGCCTCACTACTGAAATGTTTTTGGCAAGTGTGGATATCTTTATGGTCTTCAGTGCTGTAGTGGCTTTAAACTTCACAAGATCGCCTAAAATAACAACCATTTTTCAAAATGAGTCTTCATTTCAATTTTCTCAATTTGAGCAAATTTCAGGACTGATTTTCAAGGTGTTCGCATTCCCTGTGAGCAGTATTGATCAGCTTATCATTAATCAGATGGCTACTTAACAGCCTTGGGAAAAAAGAAAACCATGATATCACCTCACCTTCAGAAATAAAAAAAAAATAAATAAGCCATTTGTTTGCATGTTTTCCAATGATTTTGTTTATGTGCAGGAAAATATTAGACTCAAAGTTTTGATTTTTGTAGTCTTATTTTTTCCAATCTGTAGACATTAATTGATTTTCTCTTTTTTCCTTTCTCAGTAGTTTTACAGAACAGCTGATGTCTTATGAAGCAATGGTGGTTTTGAGGGCTTCCGAAAGCCTTGCTCCATGGCAGCTTGCAAAACATGAGTGCAACTATGTTTTGGGGGAACACTCAAAGCATGTACTCAGCAATGCTGTAATGAAAACGTAGCTTAAGCCATGCTCAAGGCTAATATTCAAAAAACTTTTTAGGAGCAGAAAGGAAAGAGCAATTGACTTCAGTAGATTTCTGGATACTATATGCATTTCAAAATGCATATAGAAGCAGAAAACAGCAAAATCCATTCAAAAGCCAAGCTGCAAAAATCGTGGGGAATGTGGATTTGTAAGAGTATGTAGGAGCATTTCTCAGAGGCATTGAGTTTATTAATTGTAAAAAACCACCAGATAGACATGACCTTCAAAATTAAAAAGTATGAAAGTATCCCACAACCTAAAGAATGGTCATGTGATATTTGGAATATTTCTTCCTACAATATATCACTTCTGCATGAAGTGCCTGTATGTTTAAATAGATGGACAAAAGGAGGTAGAGAGATAGAATCTATTCTTCAAAATTTAGTGAAATTCAGTTAACTTTTTCTTGGTTTACATAGAAAGTTTTCATTTCTATTGCAACAAAAATGGAAAAATCTTGTGACCTTTGCACACTTTTGGTAGTGTTAAAGTCTGATTTGTATGTTGCTCAGTCTGGCTCAAGTTCACCATCATTTTGCTGCCTCCATACTAAAAGCCTTCACTGCAGTATTTCTATGAAGAGCAATTCAGTTATTTTTTAAATAGATTTTTTGAGCTATTTTGTGATGTATTCACAAATGCTGGATTAGAAGAAGATGGTCTAGATAACTAAATTTATATTATGTATTTCACTACATACACACACAATATTATTTTGTCATTTTGTCTCCCTCATTTCTTTCCAATCTTTTTCAACTGTTTCCATTTTCACCTCACATATGCATCCGATTTTTCTCTCACATACACACAGGTCTCCTATGCAAAGTGTTAATATAACACGTGTGGTCACAATTTCGCACTTGTAATATTCAAATAGGTTCAAAGTCAGAATAAGTTTGACCATGGCCATACGTATAATTAAGGAGAAGAAAGCCTGAATCAGATGGAAAACAGGAAAACCACCATTAAAAAAAAAATCTTATATAAGGAGATATATATCCCTTAAATAGTTGTTTTCATTTTCACCGTGGATAATAACAAATGAAGATACTTCATCTATAACTTTATTATGATGCGCGGAAAATTGAGCCCACATTGAACATCTGCAGATTGCATCTTTCAAAGCAGTGCTCCACCAGTAAGATTTCATACTGATAGCTAAAGAATGTTGGCTTTCGAAGCAGCAATGTACACTCATGAAACCATGACTTCTTTTCATCCATTTGTCAGCGCTGTGAACCTGTTCTCATTGCTTCTTAGATGAATCATTGTTCCACTGGGCTGTGTACATGTCCTGATAAGCATGTGCTACATGGTCATCTCTGACACTGCCTTAAATATTGGTTCCGTATCTCCTAACCCAGCTGCTAACCCATGTCAAGTGAATGAACATGGCAGTGACACTGATAGGAGCATTAGCATCTTCCACACTTTCATCCCAGTCTGCTTCATATCAGTTCTACTTGAAGTTACATTGTATTAAGAAGGGTTGTTATTTTTAGGTACCCAAAACAAAGTTACATAAACAAACAAGCAGGAACAAGTCATGCATCGGGCATTGACCTTGCCAGTGAGCCAACTTTCTCCAACCGGAACCAGTATAAATGTAAATTATTAGAGAAGCTCCCACCCATACTTCATGGAAACTTCCACTCTACCACCCACATGGTCACTGCCCAGTCTTACCCCTCGTATGGGAGGTCAGTACAGATCCTGCTTGTTTCAAAATTTTTCTTTTATATTACAGATCAGCTTCAAGAGCCTAGGAGAGGAGCTAATCCTACACACATGTGCCTCTGGTGAGATGGCAACTGTCCCTGGCTAAGGAATTAACACCCCTTTTAAAGTTATCCTCTTTATTCTGAGCTTCCAACAAACAAATCAAATCCAGCATTTAGCAACTGCATGTTTCAAATCACCAAAAGCCCTTTCAGATCTTGAAGCTGTACACACTGTCTGCTAGAATAACCTCAGGCATTCTGTGACAATTAAATTATAACCAGTGACACCCTCTTTCCCATCCCATTGCACTGAGTTACCTCCACTGTCTACAGAGACGACTCCACATGCTTTCATGCAGGCAGCAATGTGCTGGACAACAGCGGGAACATATTATTAAATATTTCTTTTATCTTCACTTACAATAGCCACAAATTTAACCAGTCATCAAATATTTTCCATTAGAGTATTGCAGCCACAAAGGTTCTAAAACACAGAGACTAAAGGGGTTTTAGGTGATTATGGCTCTTCAGTCACTTTTATCTAGCCCAACCAATTCTATCCACAAAACCTTGAAGAAAATACCCAGTCACATGCCACAACACAAGACGAAATGTACACAGTCATCTGTGTTGCTCTGTTTCCTGCTAGGCCTCTGAGATATTATAGGTTTGGCTGTTGACTTTTCACTACAGTTTAAATTTTGTTTGAGGATGTTAGAAATATTTCAACTCCTGAGTGGTTTCCTGTGATTGGAGAGACTGCAGCCAGTGAGCTGGGTGGTCCTTTCTAGTTAGAGGCTTTTCTGGGCTCTCAGGAACTGATTATGCTAATCTGTCACTGTACTTGAGTAGCCATATTACTTCATTATTGCAACTTACAGTGTAATGTGGAGGGATTTCCTTTCTGTATAAATTGGACTGTCATTGACTCTGGAGCCTGCCAGTAAAGAAATATTTGTATGATTTTTTTTAAATTATCTTGGTATTACTTTGTGCAATGCTTTACATGTCTGTAGGAGACACTGTTCTTCCTTCCCTCTGAATGTTCTGCGAAGAATGGAACAGCAGCCTGAATCCAGAGATGTGAAGAAATCACACACAGTGCTGTATCCAAATCCCTTCAGACAGGGAAATGGTCTGATGGGTTCATATCCATTAGCATATGGATATTCTATTTATAAATTCTTATAAATCTACCTGTTTATGGCTAGAGCAGTGACTCTAAATTGCTTTGTGGTAACTCAAGGGAATTTGGGAGAGGGAGTTTTAGTCCAGGAACCGCTGCTTAGCTGATGAACAGTCTTAGATTAATCACTTTCCTCCCCATGTTACTATTTCTGTTTGCAAAGTACGGAGTTATTCAAGGGTAGGAAGCTGTACATAAAAAGTCCTTATTATTATTATTAAAGGATACTCTACTTTTCACACTCCACTAAACTGCAGGAAGGTTTAAAAATGTGCTGCTGTAATCAGTCAAAACCAGTGTTTTATTGGACAAAGCTGGTTGTACCTGGCACCAACTAAGCCATCTTATGTAACTGTGGCCAAACTTTAAAAGTATTATATTTTTCTAGGCAGCTACATACATGCCTGGATGGATGCACATATTGTCTTAGTGTGTTAGAGTCTGACTAGAAAGATACAAAAAAACTTTGGTAGTTGTATACACCTCTCTAAGTCCTTACTTGGGCATTCGGGGCTAGATGCAGTAATGCATACAGCTTCAATTCACTTAAACAGCTGTGATTGCTATTTGAATAATCCTTTTAGTGGGAGTCAGATACACACAACATACAATTGTGGCTGAATGTGGACCACATTCAGGTTAGTATGTGATAAGATCTTCTAGACAACCCAACTTATGCTGAAGATGGTTGACTGTTAAGATAGTTGAAGATAGTTAACTGCTGTCAGAATACCGCCTGAGTCACCCATTTTGTTAGTCAGTTCCCAGACTGAAATTTCAATCACAATGCATAATAGATTAGGCCAGTCACTTAATTGTATTTCGAAGTGGATAACAAAAAAACGTCACCCGTTCTAGATAAAAATTGGACTGTAGCCAGTAATCCATAAATCTCTTTGTCCCATCCTGAAGGCAGTATGTAGCACCAGAATATGGCAACATTTTGGGGTCTCTGAAATGATCTTTACCACATAGATGACAGATTAGATACTGTAGAGCAAACATCACTGGAGTTGTGGCTACTACACTGAAAGAATACTTGGTAGCACAGCTGTGCTGCCAGGATGGGTAAACAGGATTGAAGGTGTAGCAAGTTTGAAGGTCTTCATCTGCTTGTCCTGCCTTACATTAACTCAGCCCAAATATTGGAAAGCAGAAGTTTGCAGCCTTACAGATACAAACCAAGGTTATACAAATAAACAATCAGTAATCACAAGCACAGCAGAAAGCCAACATGTTGAAGCGATATTGTTGACCTAGCCAGCACACTGTATTCTCTCCCTCTGAGAAGAGCCTTGCAGGCAAATGAGTGCTAAAAATGTTTACACTCCTCCACAAAAGAAGCACTGACCTTCTCATGTAGAAAAAAAGCCTAGGTAGCTATTTGATCTTCCCTCAATTAGTTTTAATAGTTTAAAAAAATTCTTTTGCCTTAACGTAGCTATCAAACAGAATCAAACAAGTTGAAACTTGCTTTTACCAAAGCAAACGGATGATTGTCATCTGGATGCAATGGCAGCAAGACAAGCTCAATGAGAACTGTTGTATCTGTACTGCTGCATCCAGACCTGCAGATCTGGTTGGGATCTTCACTCTAATACAGAGTGAGCTGGAATGCTGAGCTGTACGTTGTGTAAGGACAGAAGCAAATAAATATCAAAAGAAATTCCAAAATTAGACCAGGAGCAAAGACAACACATGGATGAAGAGTAGGATGTTCACAATAGTAGACTATATTTGTAGGAATGTTTCCAATGAGAGGTGGTTAGAAACTATGCCAGAGGATATCTCTGAGAGATTACTCATTTTCCCTGAAAATGAAATTTCTCACGGGTGGGTATTTATTTCTTCTGGAGGAACTGGGCCTGGCTCCAGCCTTTGGGATGCTATTTCAGGGGCTCTCAACCGGAGGCCTCGTCCTGAGGACCCCAGATGTCCCAAAAGCCAAGAAAAGCCAGAAGCAAGCTAGCAGGTGAGTTTAAAAGATGTGCCCTGAGACAGATCTGGGCAGCTCCAGAACCCACAGGGACCAGCATCTGTTGAGAAGACTGGGGGACAAACTTAGGTAAAGAAATGCCATGTTTAAATGTTTCCTACATCTTATATTGTAGGATTCCTGACAAAAACTTTGGTTTTTTTTTTGGCTTTCTTTCCCTTAAATTAAAAAATTACCAAATTAGTTGAAGAACTTATTTTGGAAATCCACAGCAATACTTAGGGGACATGACTTTGACTAATGCTATTCACTGTTCTCAATTCTCACTTTAAGCCTCTAAGTGTGTTATGTTCCAGTTCTCAAATCTCCTGTTTTCTTAAATTGAAATTTCTATCTTTCCTATTCTTTTTAACCCTCACATACTATTTTCAAAAAGCATAATTCCAAATCTCACATATTTTTGTGAATTGGGAAATAAAATATTCCATTGTTTTGCATATTTAATAGCTACCATTTTTTTGAGTAAAATGTAAACACCAAATACAAAGACCTCAGCTTTTTTAGCTAATTAAAGGACTTTCAATCTTTACCTCAATAAACAGAGCTGCTAATCGTCTTTCGTCTTCCAAGGCAGAGAAATGTTTCAACAAACCAGGAGAAAGATGCATGAATGTTAAAAATAATAAATATTATAGTTGCCACAAGAATACTGTAAGATGTTCAAAGTTAAGGAGGCTTTGGGAGCGTTACCTCCCAAAGGTAGGGAGTTTTGTTTCGGAGCCAGTTTCATTTTTTATCATTTGTATTTCCTTCTGTTTCCAGCAGCACTGCTCTCCCATGTAAAATCTGGAGTTATCAGGTAAAGCAGATTCGGTACCAGCTTATTCCTAAATTGTGACACACCAGCTCTTTGTTTTCTAACCTTAGCTTCTATCAAGGGTTTAAACATGAAACCAAGTATCTTGAAATCACCAAAAGAGCTTTCTATCTCCACTAACAGCATTTTTATAGTATTTTGAAATTAGATTTTAACACCACTGGCAAACATAAAAATAGTCTTTCTATTAGCAGAATTCTATTCTATTCACTCTATATAGAAGTGAAGAGAGGTTACTTTGACTCTGGCACCATCTACTGAAAAGTGAATAAAAGTGGCTGGACTACAAGACCAAGAAAAGATATATTAATCAAGGAAATATGCCCTAATTTCTTCTTGCAGCGAGAATATTTCTATTTTCTCATCACCAAGAGGGCTTTCCCTTACATCCTTGAAAAACGTTTTCTTAGCTTCTCATTACTGTTGACATTCATCAGAGCGCAATGATATAACGTAATAGGATCTTTCCAGTCTGTAAGATAACCAATACAAATAAACAAAAAGTTGCTTGCACTGACTTTGCAAGCAATTCTTCACCACACAGACGCTGAGGAGGAACAAGCCATTTCAGTATAACTGCCAGGAATGTTCTTAGCTGTGCAAAATACATTAAAATATGAATGCGAAAAAAACCTCACACGAAGGTGTTTTTAGTTTAGAAAAGAGTTTTCTTATTCTTGCCTTTCTAAATACTTCATTCTCACTTTCTAGACAGAATACATTCTCCGTGCATTAACAAGAAAACCATAAATGATATGGAACTGTGTTTTGTGATTAACATTTAAGTTGAAACAATAGCAGCTTTTTACCTGGTTTTTATGATTACTGAAAATGGCTCCTAAACATTTTCAAAGTATAAGAGTTAAGGGGAAAATAGGTAATACTTTGCCTCTGTCTGTATGTTTAGACAGAACTCGCTTAAAAGGGGAACAGAACTCAACTTACAATCAAAATGTATAAGGACAACTAGGGGTTACAGCAAATTCAGAAGATGAAGACAGAGGTTACTAAGTAAAAAATGCTGCAGAATAATAAGAATTGATCACCTGTACCTCTGAGCAATGAAATGAAGACAAGGAATATTGTCTTAAGCCTGCTGGACATTCAGAAGAACAGAGTCGCCATGCTCGCAAGGTCTGCTGATTAATGCTTGGTTTTAGCGTAACATAAGATTTATTGCATTTTGCCTGAAGTGGGTAATTGAATAATCCCTCTAAAAAGCAATAATTTTTCCATGAAGTTCGTAAAGTTAATACACTCCAAATCTCCAAGCAGCAGAAAAGAAACAGCTGAGCATCTACCTGTGGAAATCATTGGACATAATTCATAATGCACAAATGTCACTTCATAGAAGTTTGTTATTAAAGTGTTTTACAGGAAAGAAGAAAAAAATTATTTTTAAATAGTGCCTATGTACACGTATAATGATTGGTTGAATGAACAGTGATTCCTGATCTCACATCTTTTTGTATCATAGTAACTCCATTGAATCACTGAATACTATTCTCACTTTATATGGATGAAAGTCAAATTGAAACTCAAAGATAGCCTGACTCAAAATCTGTTTATTTTTGTTAGTCTTTCAAGCTGTACTGGCAATATTTCCAATTGCTGGGAAATGGGAGAACAAGTTCCACATGTACTACTTAGGCTCTTGATATCAATGGGAATATGGGGAAAAGGAAAGAAAATTCATATTGATTGGTGCTGTGTTTGGGGTTTATAGACCATATCCTGTAAAATGCATGTAAGACTTAGACAACCAGCCAGAGAGCTAGCACTGTACCACCTAGTAATCACTATGAACAGATGGACGATATAATCTCTGTTTACGCTCCAGAGTGGAAATCACCAGAATGAAGATCCTGACAGACCACAGAAGAAAGCAAGGTGTCCTCTTCTACTGGGCTGTGCTCTTCTAGTTTGTCATATCTAAACCAGATACAATAACGACCATATTCCCTAGGGTTGGATTTATAAGCGTACAAAAGTACACTTAGATTAACAGACCAAAGATGTGTAACTTAATTAGTTTATGCAAAAAGAAACTGAAAAAAAATTTAAAAGCCGCATTTGGACAAAATGTGGCAATCATAAATTCTGCCTCAGATGATAATGTTAATGAAGAAATCTAAGCTCATAGTGTCTTTCAAAACAACACAAAGCAAGATGCAATATCCTCAAATCTAATAATATCAAATCTATCAAATCTATGTACTTAAAAAGTATCACCTGTAACCATTACCACACCTCTAGACATTCTTCTCTGGAGAAAGCTCTGAACAGATTGTTTTTTGAGAAGAAGAAGAAAATATCAAGCGCTTAGACTGTCACTAAGAATGCTATATAGAGGAAAGGCAAAAATCATATTATTGCAGTGGCCTGTGGGCTCTTCTTAAGATCGTGAAAGATGGTCCCAACTAGCAGAACCATTTCACTGCAACCCACAGTCTCCAGCAAGAGTCATTTTTGACGACATCTTACATGCTGCAACAGCACGTTGATGTCTGATAATCAGGCTGCTCCTGAGATCAAATTAAAACAAAAATTGTCAACACATAAATGATACCTGCCCACAATGTTGTGATGTGAGTTAGACAGGAGTATTTTAAGAATTATTATAGGAAATACTGTAACTACTGTGGTCATCCTGTATCAATTACAAGGACATTTTACTTGATAGAATGAGTAGTTATTTTATGTAAACATGCAGTGGACATTGGTGATCAAGGTGCATTTTTGTGCATCTGAAATGACTGACTTGTGCACCTGTTGTGCCTGATTTGGGGCCTGCTCCATTAAGGGTACTGATATCAAATTTATTCTAATGTTGCTGACCTCTTAGCGACACATGACCAAAACAGTTCTGGCAGAAGGGAAGTTCACTGTGAAACTTCTAAAAGACTTCAGCTAAAACTGTTAAGGATCAAGCTTTTTTTTCTAAAAGCGCACTCAAAGATACAGCCAGACTAGAACAAACCATTTCTAACCTGTCAGAATGTCAGCTCACTGCCCCACAAAGAATGTGCACCAACACGGAGAGGTCAGCCACACCTGAGGACACATGCCACAATATTCTTAGTATTGAGTCCTATAACAAAGGTAGAGAAATATTCAAGCTTCAGTTTCAACAGAAATTTTGAACTCTGAATTACCTATTTTTTCTCTATAGGACCTAGGTAACACTACAGTTCAGAGATGCAAAATTATTAATTCTAACCCAATCATCCCCATAACCATTCCAAATTTGGTTCCAAGTATCATATCCAAATGTTTGGCTGGAAGCTTCCAAATCCATAAACATCAGTATAGGATGAATTCAATCCTGGTGTTAGTAGATGCAACTTGGCAAAAGCCAATGCAGTCACAAAAGATCTGACAGGTAAGCATTTCTCAGATGGTTGGAAGCTATACGTGACTGTATGGCACGTGCTATCTAAACCTAGCTAGTGCCAAAAGAACAAAGGTGCAGTGTTTCTCTTGTGAAGTGTCCATTAATTTATTTTGAATTAGCAGATACAAAACCATAACAAAACCAAATTCCACAAAAGAATGCTTAAAGCGTAATTCAGAACAACTGAATAAAACCAGAAAAGCAATAAACAGCAAAAAAGCTCAAGGAAAAAGTCAATTCACAGGAAATCAGTTTATATATTTCCGGTTTCTAAATTTCTCTCTTGTCTGTGTCCTCATGCACTTCAGATATCCCCACATGGCCATACAAATAGCTGGACACTGCACCATGGCCAGAAAGTGAAAGGATTTAATTTGTACTAGAGAGAGACAGATGAAATCCAAAGAGGAGGAACAAAGCTATTCCACTAACCCTACTGACTTAAACCAAAAAGCAGTAGTTCAAGCCTCTTCCCCAATGGGTCTGTGTAACACATGGAGAGACACCACCTCTTAAACCAGGTCATTGCGTCTCTCACAATTTTCATAGCATCTCTGTGTCACACTGTCTGAAAACACTTTCTAGAGCCCCACATAGACTCAGCTCCTTGGTGAGGGTAAACTAATAAGTCCTGGAGTAGAGTCAATGGCTCCGTACAACAGATCAGAACTTGGACTCCAGTTTTTCACATAGCTTTTCAATCTTTGTTTTTCACCTGGCCATGACAACAAAATGGCCTTCTTGCTGGGGCGTGCAACTGACACTTCCAATATTACCCTCAGTGGATTACAGAGTCGAGAAAATTGTGATTCCTTTTTCATTAATGAAATGATTCTCAGGCTGGATTGCAGTGATACAATACATTTCAGACATTCTTCTTCTCTGAATTAATGCACATGGGACTACTAATGTAGTACTTTTGACAAAAGAGATCTTTTTTGATTGTGCGCTTTATGTTACATAGCTTCACTAGAAACACCAATGGAAACATTTGAATTCTCTATTTATATTTTTAACTTCCACTTTGAACCATCTGGTAATCTCAGCCAGGTATGAAGTAAATTATGGGCCTCCAATAAATTTTCAGGACACTGTCTACTACTTAACTAGATAAAAAACACATTTTTAAAATATGATATAGACATTTAAAATTTGAAAACAATATTATCACAACATATATAGTAAGATAATGGAAGAAGTAGGGCACACTTTTGGTACTGATGTGTACTTAGACAGAAAGAATGATACTTCCATCCTACAATCAGTTTTAGCATGATACTACCTTGGGAATTCTGTGTGAAGAAAAAGGCCAGATGGGACATATTGGTCCAATACCTCTTAGGGAGGAAAGGTGTTTGTTTTGGCTCCTGTTAGAATAGATTAATGGCATGTGAATGGCTATGAGAAACATGGGAGTTGTTGGCCGAAGAAAAGTTACTCAGTCTTGAAAGCAAGCAAGCAGCGTGGGCTGCCAGTGAAGCAGTCCTTAGTGTAAGACAGTGATTTCTGTTGTAATTTTATTGGTTTAAGAATTTAGAGTTCTTACGCATGTTAGTCTGAAACATGATAAACATTGATCTGTGTTTTCATAAAAAGTCTGCAGTATTTTCTAACTCAGTGGAAGAATTGCTTGGATAAAGTATTACGCCATACTCTTCAGGGCTGGCAGGGAGCCAGGCCTGACTGAATGATCAATATTTGTGATGCCAAATTTGCACTCTTCATTAAGCAACCAAAATGCATTCTTTGGTGTATAGTTTAGGAGTCTGTGGTAACACAGTACCTTATGTAGTAAGTTCTGTTCCAGATAGCACGGCAGATACTAACAGAAAAAAATGGAGAGGGGAAGTCTATGCCCTGTAAGCAAATTACAGTGGGGCCCAGTGGGGACCATACAGTAAAAGAGGATGGAAGTTTGGAATGGCTTAAATATTTGGAGGGGAGAGGAGGGGAATTGAAAACTGGGAGTAATGTGAGATGGCAAATCTTGCCAAAATATTTATGTGTCTCTGACCTAGGCAGGTTAGATCTTCAGATGAGAATCTGTTTGTAACAGGGGCAGCTAATAAAAAGTAAAATTTATGGCTTTCTCATCGTAAATGCTGCCCCAGATGTTCAACCACAAAGTACATAGGTTCACCACCTAACCAAATGCATGGAAGAAGATCAATAAAACAACATCAAGGTATCCTTTTACCAGTAAAGGCAGAATATTTGACTAAAGAGCAAACAGTATATGGTATCTCAAGTGACTCCTTAAAACTCTTGCCATAAAATTATTGAGGATGTTAATATGAGAATTGCAATATGAAGACCAAAGACCGTATTTTTTACTCTTCTCTTTTACAAGGGGAGAAACAGAGCAGGTCTCAAAACCTGGACAGGACTGATACTGTCCCCAACAGGTTATGAGAAGTTCAGATAGTAAGATAAAACCCCTAAAGCATGAAACATAGAATCATGCTGTCCTTTTATTTGATCAGACGTAATTTCACATGGACTTTGATCTATACTCTAGCAATAATCTCTTTTCTGAATTTCTGCACAAAGAATAACATTGGTATTACTGTACCTGTGACCCCAGTGCTGCACACCACGAAGTACTCTATCGCAATCGTTCACTTCACCCATCAGCTGGTTTCAAGGCAGGCATTGCTGTATTATGTATAAATCTGATTAATCATCGTGCACCCTTCATATTCTACAGCCAAGAGCAACTGCTGAAATGCAAGATTTCCCTTGTTGTTTGCTGAGTAAATCCAAAAAGCCTCAGTCTTAGCTCAAAATGCCTGTTGTCAGTTGCAAATACGCTTTCTGCTATCATTCATAAATTTCAGGGCTAGATGCACGATTGTGCTAATCCTCATGATAAAACAGCAATAAACTTGCAACCAGTAAAGGTGGATGGTCCCTGCAAATGATGGAAGACTAGAATTGATTTGTGAATGTTTATGTGGACCAAACATTCAATCTTCTTTAATAGTTGCCAGCAGATAGTTTTCTGTTTGTCTTTTTCGGTGTTGAGGCTTAGGACCTCTTAATGACATTTTAGATAAAATTCAGCCTTTCCTGCTATTGCTTATTATACGCATTAGATAATTTTTGCTATTGAATTTTCAGAGATCATTGATGATATACAGATTGAGTACATCTTGCCTCTAGTAAATTTGTGAGGACACCATATGCCTGGTTCTCCTAAACTGTCTTAGTGTCTTTAGCTGACAATGTAGGAAGAATGAAAGATGACTTCTTATTCCATGCGAGAGTATGTTAAGCGTATATCTGTGGGGGAAACAGCTTTGGAAGCACATAAATGTTGCAATTTTTGGTTCTGCTTTGCAAAGGAGATAAATAAAAGTACTTGCCATTTGCTGAAAAGCTAGAAATTAGCAGACTGAAAAGAATTAAAAAGTTGTCTAAAATTTCTCAAAGTCAAGTTAGAAGATCAAATAATTTAGAAGGTTGGGCAAGGTGTGCAGGGAGGAATGGATGAATTATTTATTTAACTTTGTTTTCTTGGTTTGACTTTCTCATGAACATAGCACAACTAGCTATTCTAATCAGTAATTTGCATCTCAGCTACTTTTTCCCATCCATACCCGATGATGTAGTATGACAGGGCTCAGGTTTTGAGCGCTAGCCCGGTTTTTCTGGTTAGCCAGGGCTTGATTTCAGGAATTCAACTTTCAAGGTCTACAGGTACACGGATGCAAGATGTGTTAATGTAGTTTTTTGATTTCAAGAATGGATTATACACTCTCTTTGTAGACATACATAGCTGATGAGTATTATTTCTATAAAAGGATTGCACTGATGCAAGGGAAACTTGGAAAGTGTAAAATATTCCATATTCTTTTAGACCATCTTTGCATCTAATGTCAGGTGCAGTTTTAATGTCACTTTCTAGCTACTTTTTTTCTTTTAATCATCTATGCCCCAGCACAGAAATAGTTTTCCACTTACATGTCAATAATTTTAATTTTATTCATTGTCATTTTATAATTTTTCATGGAAAGAAAAAATCACATCATTGTTTGAAATAATTATATTCTGCAGCATTCTGTGGCAATGATGTGAGGCCCCATCTTTTTCACTGTTTCTGACATTACATTCCAGGATTATTTTATCAACATTTCAGTCACTAACATTCAGTCCTATGAGTGTTCACACACATGATGTATCCTTCACCAGTTGTACCTCACAGTGCTCTTGTTACATAAAAAGGAATGCCAAAAATTTAGGATGGGAAGTCTGATTAATTGTTTCATCCCTTCTGCTTTCCTACTATCTACTGCTGCTCAACAAATGAGAAAATCATTCTGATCAGACCAAAGGTCCAGCTAGCTGAGTAGCAGATGCTTAGGAAAACAAGGTATTTAGAGATTTATCCTTCCTTTGAGGTGCTCTCTCAGGTCCTGGAGCTGAGTCACTCAAGAACTGCCTGATGGCATCTACTCAGGTGCCTCTTTTCTCTTACTGGAACAAGTAGATTCAAGGTGGAGTTTGTTTTTCTGTGACACTATGCTGAGATTTGTGAAGTCTGTCAATCTTCACGCTACTTCCTCTTCATTAACTGTAATAGCCTGACATGCATTATATGCTCCTGACTGGCGACCAGTTCCATTTCCACACATGAGACAGAGCTGTTGTGGGATTTAGAGTAGGACACTTTTTCTATTTCCTCTCATACCTAGTACTGGTATGGTGCTTAACATAAACAGGTTTCAGCTGGAACCTCAGCATTCTGCAGCAATATAAGTAGTAGCAACACTGCACATCGCACCAGTGAAAATAACCACTACCATGGAACTTGGCCCCTTAGTTCTCCACAGTTAGCATCTGCATCTTCTTCCATTGCTCTTCTCTACCTTGCCAACACTTCCTTTTACCCCATTTCTTCTTTTTCCCCTATTTCTGCTGATGTCGGCAGTAGATACATTGCCAAAAGCTAAATTTTCCCAGCTAAAAGAGGTTTTCTGGGATTTTGGTAGCAGATCTTTGCTTCTGGAATAAAGTCATTTTTTTATCATTATCCCTTTACAAAAGAGAGTTTGGGACAAAGGGGATTTAAAGACAGCTGAAGCCTACAAAGAAGCTGAGAAGAGCCTACCTTGTGTTAAGGGTTATATACTAGGAACCCAGTAGTCCACCACGCTGGATTTACTCGTAAAATGTTTTTTCATTTAGTTACAGTTTCAGCTTCTCCCTTAAACACCACTGCTGTGCCTGTCTTCAATAGCCCATGTTTCTGGATCAAAACTTACTTTTCTTCCTTGAAGAATACTGCTCTTTATTATGTCATTTGTAACAACAGAGCTGTTAGGCTAACGTAAATTTAGTCCAAATTTCACTTCCTTTCACATTCCATTTTTGCTGAAATGAAGTAGATGAGAAAAATCCAGAAACTTCAACGGGAATAATCCTGTGCAGATGGAGGAAACCCAGATGCATTTAGTAGAGCAGCTCTTTGTCAGTCAAAGGAGTCCAAAGGACAGATGTGTTGTTTGTTAATCATTCAGAAAACCCTTGTGATTAGGAACTCCTAGATCTCGAAAAGGCCAGCCAACTAAAAAAGATACACTCTGCTCCAGCACTCATAGTACTCCATTTGGGAGAATAAGAGGATTCCTTGGCCAGAAGTAAGAAAGAGCAATGTAAATAAGGTTATTATACATAAAAATCAGAGTGCATGCCCTGGAGGATGGGGAGATTTCAGTTCTATAAATCAGCTAGGAAGATCTGGCAAAGTTCATTGTCCAACTGGCTTACAAATTTAACAAGACGACTAGCACAGACATTTCTTTAAGAGGCTTAAGGAAAAACAGAGGTAGGTTCAAGCCAATGAATTAAACCACTATGAAAGGCAAGTGAAAGCCATTAGTAAAGAACCTGAAAGCAATACACTGTGACCCCGAGAGACTATCCCCCAACTGTACAGAGTATAAGCGTGGAGGAAAAGCAGAGAGTATCCAATGAGAACTAACATAAATAAAAGCCTAAAGTCATGTGGAATACAGAAAGAGTTCAGCATGTACTGAATTTTTGCAGGGGTGAAAATAAATGTCTCCATTTTATATAATTCATGTGGTACCCTAGGATTTGTAACTCCTGTTGCATATAATCAACATCAAAATTAAAAACATGTTTATTATTAATAATTATCTGTATCACTTAGGACACAGTCCAAAATCAGGGATTCCAGTTGTTAAACAGACAAAGATGAAGTATACAGCTGCTGCCCCCAAATAAGGACAAATAGATAATACCACAAAAAAAAAAGAAATGAAGATTAGTCAACAGTATGATCAATCATTTCAGCGCATCATCTGCATACTTCCTTTCAATATCAGAAATATCGGAGGCTGAAGAACAGTTTTGAAGTGGCCTTGCTAACTCATGGGGACATCCTTCTAAACATGAAGGACAACTTGGAAGCAAGCACAAGATGCTTATTTGGAAATCTGTGTAACAGGGGAATAAGTTTGGCAGAAGTAGCAGAGCAGTGATAGAGCGGTGTGGCTCATACGGTAACTGCAGCAGAGGAGCTGTTGAGCCAAGTTGATGGTAAAGCATTCAAGAATGGAAGCTAATGGAGAATGACAAAGATTTCAGTCTGGACTAAAGGAGATAACTGAATGTCCTTGTTGAGAGATTATCCAAAGTTAAGATGTAGAAGGAAAAGAGGAGGAAATCAGAGCCACAAAACCCCCACAGAAAAGGAGGAGGGAATTGGGGAGGATCTGATTGTAAGATGTGCTGAGGGAATAAATAGGGAGGTAGAAGAGAAACTGGGAGAAGACACAGGCACAGCAGCCAGACCAGACATGATCTCAAGCAGACAAGCACAGTTGGATAGATGGGTCAAAAGGGATAAGCAGGGACACTGATCAGAGACGCCACTAACTCTGGACAGAGCTTCAGTCATGCTGAGTTATGAGGCAGCTGCAACAGCCACTAACAAAGACTTGGCTCAAATAAGCACCATATATAAGTATTGAGACTCACTGGAACAGAATGGTACTGCACAGCAAAATATCTCTTTTTCTTGTTATTCTTAGGTGTAAGGATTGAGTACTGGACAGTTTTCAGCCCATCTGTGGGAGAACATAGCAATTGAAATTATATGCGAACAGTAGGACCCTGGTTTGCAAAAAAAACATGGGTTAAAAAAAATCTTTGTACACAGTTTAGTGAATTTTTTCACTCCAGCTAAGCACCGAGGCCTAGAAATAAACAGGTGAACACACCACTGATTGTGCCATAGGTAAATCCATGAGCAAGCCAGGCTTTGTTTTCTTCTACCCTTTTCTATAGATCAGAGTTAACTATTTACCACAGGTTTTGTCATATTTATTCTTCCTGCCATGGCATAAAATATTTCCATAGTCTCTTAATCAGCCTGCCTCCTTACTGGTTGCTGCCCCTCCTTCTAGAAACTTCTGTACATACCTTGTTTGTAAAAACAATAAAAGAAAACAGTTAACAGTAACAGAAAAAAAAAAACCAATTAGGAAGTTTCCTCCTCTCTAAAAATACTAAAATGAGAATAAGCTCACTGTAGCATGTTACTGTAGCTTATGAGAGAATGCTCATTGTGGCATTGCACCTGAGGGATGAAAGTAGTTCTATAGGTCTGATCAACCAGAATTTGCAGTCTTAGCCATTTATTACATCAAATCCATCCACGTATGAAGAGCTTAGAAAGATGTTACAACATTTTATAATTAGTAATACTAATGTTCTCTCATTATGCATACTAAATATCCTGGATGATTATATATTCAGTACATTATTTTCTTGTTTTGATTCTTTAGGATAAGCAAGATTAAAATCTCGCTGTCTAGTGTGTTCTACTGCTCTATACTTATAATCTTCATATCGCAGTTACGTTGAGCTAAGAGTTACTGAACAAAGAGTAGGGAGACAAAGAAATTCAAATTCTGATGTTTTCCAGTCACAGAGGAAACAATCAACCAAAAATTCCCTCCCACATCAAACACCTTCACCCCCACTAGGTCCAAGAGCAGTTTTGTCATTTACAGCAGTAGTGTTAGCACACCCATGCATGCTCATGAAAAACATACTTTCTTTTTTAGTGTCCATTTTTCCACACACAGTTAAGGGTTTTGGACAGAGTAACGTTTACACACAGCAGTAATGTAACATAAAAAAACCCACTGTGTTAACAGTTACAAAATTACATTGGCTAACAAGTCACCTGGTTACCTTTTATCATTTTTGAAAATGCAAAAGAGATTTGAAGAGCCGTAAGCTACATAACAGATTCCAGTTCGCATCTCATGCTTAGCAAATCTGAGACTAGGTTTTGATCCAAGGGAAACTGGGATTTCACACATAAATGTTTGCCCAGAACAAATAAGCAACTTGCCCACAGTCAGGTCTGATGTGGGAGGCCCTCTCCAGATAATATAATGAATAAACCCAAAATGAACAGAAATATTTTTCCATTTACTTACCCATATTCTGACACTGAGTTTTTAATCTAATAAAGAATTTAAGTGCAGATCAAATTTTAAGGAAGGAAGTAAAAATTATTAGGTGTCTATCAAGAATTATGGAAGAATGCAACATTTTTTGATCACGGGATTCATTTCTTGCTAATTCATTTCAACATTTAGGTTCTCATCATTTCAGGCATAGCCTACGTTAATAGTACATGTTTATGAAAGAAACTCATGTCAGATAAGTATCGTCTGCCAAGAACATACATTTTTTTATATTCTTTAGCATGCAAAGAAATAGTAGATTTCCATGAATTCACTGTTATGTTCTTACTAACAACTGTGGTGGACAGCAAGAAATGCCAGAGACAGGCCAGCACAACAGTAAAATATGTGGACACATCTATTTATATAAACCAGAATTTGGTTATTATTGTTGGTTTTGAGGAGCAGTGTTGCCAGCTGTCACAAAATGCATAAACAGTTCATAATCTGTAATAGTTCCTTAGACAGCTGCAAGACCATAAGGAACCAACTTTTCTTCCTCAAAAGCCTTCATGAAACATGTTATTTAGTTCCAAAATGAACAGCTATTTCAGAAACCATATACCAAAAATACAGAGGAAAAAGTAAATTTCTCTATTAAATTAAATGGTTTTATAGAGTAGCCCAGCCAGTTAATTCTGGGCGTCTTGTCCTAAAAGGAAGCAACTATTGTAAGATACGTAGGCCTAGTGTAAATGAAGTAGATCAGTTTACTTTAGCAGTTTAATTTGTGAAATTAAACTAGGTCAACCGATAAGGGTCTAGTTCTGAGCCCCTTCACAACTTGGCATTCTTACTAAACAGAAGATTAACTCAAAATGAGCGAAGTTCTAACAGTTAGGCAAAGTCTATTGCTCCATAAAGGCAGAAAGTTTAGACTTGGATAAAAGCTAAGTAACAGTAAACAACATAAATCTTTATACCCTTCATGCCACTGTTGCTCGTTGCCACAGGCCAGATTTCACCTCCTTCTACTACATTACATCAGACGCCATATAGTTATGACAGTTCGTAAAGGACAACTTCATGAGGTTTCTCTCTGCCTGGTTCTCCAGCCTGTCAAGTTCCCTCTGAATGGCAGCAAACCCACCTCAAACATCAACTGTGTGATTATCTGTGTGACTTTGTGTGAAGATGTGGGCCCAATGAGGTTTCGTACAGTAGCATAATAACACCTTTTGTCTTGTTATCAATATTCTCCCAGGGATGCTCAACATGTTGTTGATTGTTTTGGCTGCCACAGCACATTAAGCCAATGTTTTTGTGGAACTGCCAATGATGGTAAGATCTCTCTTTCCAGAGTTATAACCTCCAGTTCTGAGTGCAGGATTATGTAAGTACAGTTTACTTCTTCCTAGATGCATAATCTTCCAGTAATTTACACTGACACTTTTCTGTCACTTTTTGCCAATTCATTCGGTTTTGTGAGGTCCCTATATATTTCTGCACTGTAAGCATGGCATTTTTCTATCTACGCAGCCTAGTAGCAGCTGCAGACTTGAAAATCTCACTGTTCCAGCCTCTTTTGCATGGTGTCCATGAAGACATGGAACAAATGTTTTGTTGGCACTTTTAATGGCCAAAGTAATCACTAAATCCTATCCTATGTTTTCTACCCTTTCACCAGCTTTCAGTCCGTAAGGAGACTTTTTCTGCAATCACATGGTGACTTATGTGTCTTTAATAAACTTTGGTGTGAAAGGTGGTCAAAAGATTATTTAAAATCCAGTATGAAAATCCAGTATGTCCACTAGATCCGCTTTCACCACATGATTTTTTACACCCTTGGAGAACTCCAACAAGCTAAAAAGTCAGGATTTCCCTTTAAAGATGCCATGCTAACCTTAGCCAAACAGACTGCTTTCCATGCATTCAGAAATCTCTTTTTTTATTACAGTCTCCCATCTTGCCAGGGAAGAAAGTCAGACTCAGTGGTCTGTAATTCCCAGGATCCCATATAGTGCACTTTCCTAGGTAGGATTTACAGCGGCGATCCACAGTAAATTACAGTTACTCTTTGCTATGTAGTGACAGGTTCTCAAACTTCACCACCAACTCTGTAATTTCACATTATCTATTGGTCATGCACTGATTTTCTAATGTTAAATCCAGGACACAAGAATAGTTTGTCTTTTTCCACATCCTGTATTTTTCCCTCAAGTTTGCCACTATGTCAGAATTAAAGCATCAGCACAAATATGTTTCTTTAGGGATCTACATCACATCAGTGCTATCTGTATGGTACCTGTGCACTGACTATTGATACTATTTGTGTGGCAACTCCTTGTCAGTACGTGAGCATCAAAAAAAGACCACATACTTAGTACTATACATTGTGCAAGCTAAAATGCTAACTTCCCTGAATCATGCTGCTGTGCTTGTTTAGCGTTACAGTTTTGGAAGTTTAAAAGTGGTTTAGAGAAGCTCAGTTTTATGGTGTCTTACTTTAAATGCCTTAAGAAAAATAATTTTCGGAAGTGCTGGGTACTTTTGCTCTGAAAATCAGACTTCTTAAAAGAGTTTTGGGTTTCCAACCAGATAAAATTCAACTTAAAGCACTTATTATCACTCACGAGGTCATGGCTGAAGGAAAAGCTACTTTCCAGAACCTCTCCCATTTCCTGTCTTCTCATAACTATATTATGCAGCAAATGAAGGTCCCTAACAGTCATGGCATGAAAAAAAAAGCAAACACAGGAAGATCATAGAAATAGTCAGACTATGCAACAGAGCTGTTCAGAGTTGGTGGTTTTCCTTTGCAAGAGCTTGTACAAACATTCTGTTCAATTTCATATCTGTGGGAGTTTGCATCCCCCACATCTAATTTTCAGATACAAACTCACACAAACCCTTATTCTCATAATAAACACCCCCAGCTACATCTCACCTAAATTTTCCATGGTGCTGAGTTTAATAAAAGCTGGATTTAGCACCATTTTTTGTACAAGACTTGTTAAAAGGTTTCTGATAAAAAAATCCTTTTTTTCATCTGCACTAAGAGAGACATAGAATTTGGTGCCTTGTGACACTTCGCATTACAATAGTTCTAAAAAAAGATAACTTGAAGATTAACTTAGTGATTCCAGCATATAAACCCATCCTTCTGCAAGGGAGAAAAAAACACTGTTCACAATAACGCCATCTATGTGTTGTATCAAATGAAACAGGTATGGTAAAATACAACACAATGTTCAAAAAGATTTTGTTTCCATGAACAAATTCTAGTTTCTGGCCAATATACATCAAAACAAATTTATCTGCAATGTCCACCCATTGGTACTGTGCCACATTTGACAGTTTTCCTTACAGCAGTAGATATTCTTCAAATACTTGAACAAAGCCAAAGTTTATAGGTGCTAACGTTCAGTTTTCAAATCATTTTAACTGTACTGAAGCTTAGGCTTTAGCATTTTTACTTGCTAACAACATGCTATCACACTTGTGATCCAACCAAAGTAATCAATTACCAAAGCAATTTGAGAACTATGAGTAGCTTGCTCTTTCAAAATTATCCTTAGTATGCCGCAGTGCAGGGAAAAAAAAAAGATGAAAAGTTTTCTAGTATTATTATGAAATTGAAAGGTCCTTTTCCTTTATTAAGAGTGCTTTAGAAGAGCTTATTTATGAAAGTATGCACATCACAGAAAACAGTGTTTCATGACAAGTATCACTGCTGAAAGACTTGGTTTACTCACATTTGAACAATGTGTTCTCTCTGAAGCTCCTAGCTTTTCAGCCTTCTAAGTACAGTAGGAAACACTATATTGTGTTTCTTTCATCAGAGACTTTGATAACAGAGCTCTGTCATGCTTCCTTGCTGGAGTTTGCACTGCCTTAGGCTGATTTAAAAGGCCATCTGGAAATTACAACTGATTAATTAGCTGTGAGCTTGTGATGTGAAGAGGGCAGATAGAAGAACACAATACTTCGTTGCTCCCTGCCCTGCAAGAGCTACCAGTCCAAAACCCAATCCACATGAAGGTCCCAGCCTCCTCCCAGGAAGATTTAGAAAGATTCAGGTAAGTCTGCCACAGTAATTGTCTTCCCTTAGCTGCTTTTTCTCCCAGCTTTGTTCACTGGAGATACCAATGCTGACAAAGATGATGTCTTAAAACCGTGAGGGAAGGGAGCTGACAACACCGTGTTTTCAGAAGTCCTGCCTAGCAATCCACAGAACTTAGGCAAAACCAGCTTGGTTTTACATTTATCACTCCTAGATGTATTCCCAAATGGAAAAGCTGTGCCATTATAAATCTAAATTTTCCCTAATAGAAAAAAGGCATTTGAGAATCCTCCTGACCCCTGTATGTATATACCAGATTCACTTGCACACGCCACATATACGCTCGTATTTAGTGCCCATAATTTTCTGGCCAGAGATATGGAACCTCTTTACCAATATCCTGGTCTTTTAAGTATCATAACATAAGTACTAAGAAGCAGTTTTAGACTGAGAAGGAGGGGAAAGCTATTCAGCTTTATGTCCCCACTGAGCCTTCTACTTGCCCTCTCTATATTTTCTAAGTGGGAAGGACAAGATGAAATGAGTATCCAGTTATTCTTCCGTATTTCTGAGAACAAAGATTGCCTCTCTAATGCTTTGGATTGCTATCCTTGTGGTCAGCTTGAGTTTACAAAGTCAAGAGAGCTAGCTGATCCCTCAGGGCTAACAACTGTGTGAATAATGTTAATAAAAATAATATCAGAAAGATTGGAGATTAAAAAAAAAAAAAAAAAATCACTCAATTTTTCATTCTCCAGTTTAGGAAGTGAGAAGGTCTGAAGACTAATAGAGCACATGATAGAAACGGTAAAGATATTATTGCTCTTGATAAGGTAATTACATTTTGGAGCTCCAGTCACGAACCACCACATTATACAAGGTCTTACGCAATCACAGAATATCTGATACAAGCACTACAGCAAAGTAAGAGAGACAGAGATTATTTATTTCATTTAGAATTATAGCTATGTATGAACTACAAGTAATCAAGCAGCTCTTCATTTCTTACCGGATGCAATACAACATTGTCAGAGATATCCTAATGAACGAAGTCGAACTTAACTTACAAAGCACATTTATGCAAAAAGCAAATTATTCTGTCATGCTCTCCTTACTATTTTGTCAGCTACTTTTCCTTGAAAATTAAGACAGATAAGCAAAGAGGTATCATCTTCGATAAACAGCTTTTTCTGCATTAAGAGTATCATAGCATACCAGCTTAAATTAAAGTCTCACTTCTTTCAAATTTATCGCTGATGAAATATACGTATGAGCATCACCGAAAACTGCATCACTGAAAACTTTCACAGGTTTTCCAAGAAACCTGATCATAACTAATGACTTAAGATTAACTTAAGAACAACAACATCAAATGCTTGCCAGAAGATGGCTGCTAAGACAGGGATGCAGAATTATAGCACACTTATAATTAATGTTGAGACAGAATTTAAGACAGAAGTTCTTCAATAAACATGTTTAGAAATATTTCATTGTACTGGTATTAAAATGATATTTTAGTCCAGATTAAAATATAAAGCTCCATATTTGTTCCTCAAATCCTTTTTCTCTCTTTAAATTACTGAAAAGCCCATGTTTTGAAACACTACACTCCTGACTAGAGACAGAAAAAAGCTACCTGATGCCCACTCCAAAAAATCCTTCCTTCCACACTGAAATCTGAAAACAGATCAGCCTCTGCCTATTTTACTCTGTCATACATGCTGACATCAGAATTGCCATTTTCAACTTGTCAAATAGCCCACTGACTAGCTATTTTAAACTAAACTGTAAATATTCCAGGAGCAGCCCAAAGGAAAGAAAAACCAGTATATCTGGTTTGCAAAAAGTTTGCAAAACCTTTCCAGCTCATCATTATTTTCCAAGTGGATTAGTCTGAAGATCTTTTTTTTTTTTTTCCAAATAGGATAAATGACATATGGACTCAAATGTACATTAAAGCACTTCAGCTTTTTGCTTGCCCATAACAAGGTGAGAAGTTCAAGGCTCCTGCTATTAGCTAACAGTAATATACATGTATGCAAAATCTTGTTTACCTTTCCCTCCTATTCTTCTTTCCTCTTCTTCCTTCTCTAAACCATTTCAGTGCCCATGTCTTGACATATTGAACTCCGCAGGTTAGGCTGCTTTTGATTTGCGAGGAGAGTTACAATAGTTAATTACAGAGCACGGTCTTCTGTGACTCAAACATTTTGCATTTATAGGCTCTTGATATAGTCCAGAGCGAGAGGCTAACCCGTATTTAATTTGTCCAACACGTTTCTGGTTAAAGTTCCATCAAATGGGTGACTGGAATCCCTCCGATTCAGCTGGAAAAGTTACTTTGAAGGAGGTGTTTATTAGCAACATTTGCCTCAGTCACAACAGGAGGCCCTGAGGGCCTGGGGAAAATCAGTGGTTGCTTATAATAGTCAAAACTGGCTATTCCCCACAGGATAAAGTGTCAATAATAGGTTAGATATTATTATTTGGAATTGATTTTACAGCGGGTATAAAATTAAAGAAAATGAGGCCGTTTCTTTAGGCAGCAAAGGTCTGTGCTTTGAAATGCCCTCCAGCCTGACCCTCCCAGCCCCAGGAAGCACGGGGAGGCTGCAGCAGGGCTTGCCTCCCAGCCAGCACGCCCTGCACTGCACAGCTGCTCCGCATAGAGCATGATTAACATAGCTGAAGGCCCACAGCACTTAGCACAATTAAATCAACAGGCTGTAGCTCATTCCTCCAGCATGACAGGAAAAAGGCACAAAACCCAGATGCCTTTGCTTTCTTCTGTCTTTATGTTTGCTGGAGCGATTTTTTGAGTGTTTAATCCTCTCTGTGGCCCAACATTCACACGAAAATTTAATGTGCATGTGGTTTTGACTGAAAAAGTCCCAAGCCAGAATATCATTAACTCACGGTCTTTTCAAGTGATATATTCAGTAGTTAATTCTGAGGGTTTTTTACATTAAAATGAGAAACATTTTCAGTAGTATTGTGAAGGAATGTGTTGGGCAGCCTGTAACTACGAATATTTCTCTTCCCTTGCAAATGGACATTCTGGAACACCTCTACAGAAACAGCCACAAATTCCTTTAGCACGAGGAGGACTGTCAGACTGCTTCATCTTGAGGAAAAGATATTCTGTAGTCTTTTACATTGTGTTACTCTTGAGGTCTTTTACAGCATTTTACTCTCTGTACTGTCCTGAACAAGGAGACAGCTTAGTAAGAAAGTCCTGCCGTATCAGACAGATTGCATTACTATTGTAAATGTGATAAAATTATTTTTTGCAGAACACAGCAAAGACCATCCTTAAAAATCTGTAGAATAAGAATGACCTTACTGAATAGCTGCATTAAACAAAAATGTGAATACATTCTCTCTCTTTAGCGTCCCAGCCAGGCGTGGTAACCATAAGTTCCTCTTGCTCAAAACAACAATTATTATCCCCTCCTGGTTATTTCACTGTCTCTAGAAAATTTAATGGATACTGTTCTCAAAGTCATTAATGTTCAAATGTTTCATGGAACTTAAGCTCCTCGTTGACAAACACCTCTAAAATTTAGCCTAAGCTTAAGTCTTGAAATACTATAGGCACTTAGGAGCCGAAGTCCCAGTGAAACCCTGATACTCGCAACTCCTTTCTGAAAACAGACTAACTCATAAATCACGGAACGTTTTGTCCAAAAAAAAAGCTTTACATTTTTGCCCTACTCTAATCAGGTACAAATCCACTAGTCCAATTGGACTTATTCCCAGCAACATCAGGTCTAAGTCTCACCAACCCTATGTAAAACCTTGAATGTATAAAACTTATTTTCAATCCTGTCTTCTTCTTTTGAGGTAGTTGTGTGGATTTTCTTTTTTTAATTTTATTTTATTTTCCATCTTTATTCCCTTCTCTCTTTGCCTCCTTTATATTCTCCTTTTACATTCTCCTCTTTTGTCAGTGTTTCTATCTCCATTCAGTGCTTCTTCATTGCCCCTTTTTCATAAGACTTCAAAAATTATTTTCAAGCACGTTAAAACCAGGAAAGTAGGACTGAGTCTCATGATGAACACAGTATTTTGAAAGAAACCAGACTTTATCTAGAAAAGGTTGCAGATGATTTTTGTTTTCATTAAAAAAAAGGTTTACTGCTTTACCAGTCTCAAAAGGTCCTCTGGGTCTGAAGGTGGAGACCATAGTGCTCTGAATGGAGAAGGTATAAAGTGCACGGCCTTAGTGAACAATAAGATGTTGGAATATTTGTTCTGTCCCCTCCAAAATGCATTAGCCACAAAAATTTCTTCTAAACTAGTCAATGCATTGCCTTTTTCTCAAGGAAATCAACGAAATATTTGCATACAGGAGGTGTTTAAATAGATGTTAACAGAACATCACGGTTACTGACAGGGGCCTGTGAGCACCACACCCCAGTGCAAAGTTCTTGATGTTTGACAGCCCTGCATCAGCCCATCACCCAGCTCCGTCCGGAGCTTTCACACATGAGATGGCTAGATCCAACCAAGAGTGGAGGAAAAGCAGGGAACTCTCTTTTCATGCACATTTGGGAGTCCCAAGGATAAGAATGCTAAAACAAACTCTTTGTCATCCAGCACTATTTCACAGACCTTGATGCGGCCTTTCTTCTCATACTATGCTTGCTTAAGGAAAAAAAACTCTACTTGTGAGTTGCAAACTAATTCTTAAACCTTTGTGGCAAATGTGTTCTTATTCAGTGGCGGGGACTATTCTTAGTCTGTTGATACCTTATGTACGTCTTTATATTCACCCTCATTCTCCTCCCTAAGCTGTTATCGGACTATGAATCTCAGAGCTGAGGGGACCTTGGTAAATTTTCCTCCTTGTCAGGGTTAAGCAAACCTTGAGAAAACAGTGCTGGCGTAAATACACATCTGACTTCAATGGTCAGCTGGGATGACAGCTGGAAGTAAAAAATGGCTGGTCTCACAATTATGATACAAGTATCCTTCTCCTACCATACACAGAAAGCAACAAAAAATCTGTCCCAACTCGCTCCCTCGCTCTCCATTATCAGTGCATGTCCTCTACATTACAGAAAAAGAAACAGCCCTTATGGGACCATGATTTGATTTACATCATCACATAACCAATACATTAAATAGTTTTTGGAGATGATTTTTGCCATGTCCTTGGTGCAGCGCTTTCTGATGAAGTGTGCACAAAACACACATCTGGCCTATTAAGCTATGGAAACGTTGTGTGAACCATATGGTAAGGGCTGATGAAAAAAGAGACCAGTGAAATCTTCAAACCTAAATACATTTGCCAGAGTTGGGGGTCTGATTCTGGTAATAGCCAGTACCAAGCTGGGATAATGTAATTAAAAACGTGTGATGTTACATGGGTCCAAACATAGCAGGAGATTCCAGTCTGAAAGTTAACCTGCTACACGAAATGCTGAACTTCAGTAGGTGAAGCTTCCAACAATCATATAACACTTCTAAAAAAATAACTTAACGATAAAACCCATGACAGTGTGAAACTGTGTACGTTTCCATGTCTCTTTTTACAAAAAGTACCAATTTAAACAGATTTTGCCACTCTTACGAAAAGAAGCTGCTAGGTTTCTACCTGGGATTAGGACGTCTGACTAAGAAATCTTTGAAAATACGTTGTTTTCATAGATATCTTTGAAGTATAGCTTTGTAGCCAATTTTACACTTAAGTATCTCTAATTATGATATGAATCATTTTTCAAGTAAGCTACTAATCTAGCTAGTTATATTAAAATAGTTTGGAGTATTTTGGCTGTTTGGATTTGTGCTGAAGGAGATAAACCAATAACAACTTTCGATTATGTAAAATCAGTGTCTTCAGGTGGCTTTAAAACTGTTATTTTTGATTATCAATGCCAAGACTCAGGCGTACCTTTTCAAGTCTTCAGTTTGATTTCACATACATGATTATTTTATTTTTATTTTTTAAATAGGAGCAGGTAGCAGTGCTGGGTTCTGGTATTAATTACACATGGAAACAGAAAACCTGAAGTAAACCTGGTAGCATTTTAAGAATCCAGCTATTGTGAATTCATCTGGAATTCATTGAGCTACCCCTGGCTGTAATGAATTCATGCTGTATTAGTAGCAACATCACATGTACACTAATAGATGTTCTACTGAGATCAGTATTATTTAATTGACTCAAAGGATTAGTTTAAGATCAATTTTCTTTTAACTATATTTTTAACATAGCTTTCTACTGAAGCACAGCTTCCCACAACACAAAAAGAAGACATCAGAAGAAAAACATGCATAAGAAAATACACAAAATCTGACATTTTTGTCTCCTTAGGAAAGATAGAAAAAGCATTCAAATCATATAGTCTATCCCCCATGTAAACAAATACATTGTGTTTATTTATAAAATAATTTTCTCTGTGGGAAACAAACTATTAAACTCTACAGAAGTGAACATATGCAGATTCAAGAGAGGTATTAAGATGCATCTAAGTAAAAACGATGTATCTTACTTAAAGTGAAAAAAATGATGCAAACAATCTGTAAAGATTTGTAAAGAAGTACTGAGCAGTATCATCTGCACATTTCTGCTTTGTCAGGCACGCTAAATAGGAGAACACAAATAATATGCGTAAGATTTCATTGGTACCAGTTGCATGACTGGGATATGGTAAGTAATGGAAAAACAATAACTTGGATACTTTGGGTTGGGAAGGGAAGATGTTCTTAACTGTTTGCTATGTCTTGCGAACTGCACCAGAAACACCAATGTGACTAGTGTTACCCCTTTTCAACTTAGGTCCTGTTCACCAATAAGTCTATATTTCCTTCCTGAGTTAGCTGGCTAAGATGAACAGCCCGGTTAGACATCAAGGCTCACATCCATTTAATATAATCAATCAGCACTTCTAAGACTGATGAGAAAAAAAACAGGTCTTCCTGAGTCTACTGGTTCAGCATCACTGAATAAGGTATAAAAAGTAAAAATAAAGAATGGGTAAGCTCACTGCTTCTCACATTTTTATGCCAACCTCAGTAATGTCATGAGTCAATGCTATGCCAAAGGAACAGTGAAATGCAACCACAGACAAGGAACAAACGTGTCTAAAAGGAGGCCTTGTCTCCTAACCAGCCAACAGCCAACTGACTGAATGTGCAGGTACACAATTAAAAGCATATGACTGAGAATTTTGTTGAAAACATCCTACAATTCCAACTCATATTTCTACCTACTTTCCTCCTCTAGAGATCCTGGAGGGAAAAAAAAAAAAGGCGTCTCTCTTTTCCCTGTACTTTGAAGATAGCCTGGCTTTCTTCATTTTTTTTTTAAAGAAACCACTGCAGGGAAGTGGAAAAAAAAGAGATAAATAGGGGATACCTGGTTTGGACAATTCTGCTTTTCTCAGATAGTATATTCCACCTATGGACAGCAAGCCTTAGAAATCATCAACATTCCTTACGTTAGACAGCTGCACTTTCTTATCCTTTTATTTCAGATTATCTTCCTCTCTGATTCTATCAGTCACTAGCAGAAACAGCTCTTAGCAGAGTTTAGGTCATAAAATAAATAGTCTGAAGACCTAAATCAGAATTTGGAAGAGCTGCTTTCTTAGGAAGCAAGATTTACACATTCATGTATTTTGTGTCCCTCTCAATAACTTTAAAGCTCTGCCAGCCCCCTTCAAACAGATTTATCAAAATAGCAGAGGTCTCAAAAGAAGTCAAACTTCTCCAGTTTTCAGGAATGGGGAGAAAACTTCCTAATGCCCATGTGGGAAAGGAATGATGTCTCTCAGTCCCTAGTAGACATCAGATAATTCACACAGGAGGGTATTATGAATGTCCTAAATGCAGAAAAAGGTTGGAGGTTTGCAGCTTAGCAGACCTCAGTGAATCCACTTCCAAGCCATTCTCTTTGTCCTGTGGATTTTCTAGATTCCTCTTCAATTCCACATGTCTCATTTTTCTTTCCTTTTCTCTGTTCAGATTATCTGGCAATGCTTCCAAGGATGCAGTTCTTACTACTTCAGTATCATCCCTTTCACACTGACTTTAATTTTAATAATCATAACCTATAGCAACATATAGCAACTTAAAACTTCCCACTATGCAAATTCAACAACAGCTTTTGTTCCTGTAGGTCACCTATCTATTGCTCTAACGTTATGTTTCTGTGGACCCTTTAATCAGGTTCCAAACTCAAAAAAACATATTCAGGCAATCTGTGCCTACAGGACACGTGACCTACCCCAAGCTCTGAAAAACACTACTGAAAGTGAAATGGAGAGAAGCAGGACAAACAGGAGGAAACACGCACAGACAGTAAGAACGAGGAGAGGCAAAAGTGAACCCAGGCTTCAATCTGTCCTCTTCAGAGATAAAACAACAGAAAAGTTTTCTTTTTTGTTGTTGTTTTCAAAATTAGTTATCTGATGGAGGCAATACTTTGTACTAATCTATTTTTCACTTGCAGTTACTTCAAATACTGAGATATCGGCATTTCTTTACGTATTCTGCATCCCTCAGTGCTTTTCTCAATAAATATTCACAACCATCCTTCTGTTGTGGTCCAACTGTACTCGGGACTTCAGTGCATGACCAGGAAGTTCCACTCCCTCAGTGGCATCGTTATGAAAATGCTTGCGTTTAAGGGAAGTATCACAGCAACAAATGGTGTGGCTTTACACTAATCATCTACTACATTTCTGCATACAGGAATCTGCAAAAAAGCTCAACAGGGAGGTCTGCCAAGTGTCCCCTGGGATAGCCTTTGTGTAAAAAGGGGTACTTTGGAAGTTAATTAGAGACAATCTGGTTTTTATACTGAGTTTAAAAAAGTCAATTAGAGTTAATGGGAATTCAAATGAATCTCATTCAGATTTGTTTGATATGGTTACTATTATAATTCAGTTTTTCATAGCAAAACAGCAAAATGGACATTAAAAGTGACTGAACAGTGAAAGAATCCCACTTGCTGGAATTCAATTTTGTTACAGCAAACTTACCCCTTGTGTAAGAGTTGTGAAGGCACTGGGGATTAATTAAACAGCGTAAGAAAGATATATTGAACATATGGACACAACAGAACTTGCTAATATTTACCAAATCATTCACACAGGGAAAGACCTCCTTTGTGGAGCATGCTGCCTCACAGCATGTGTGAAAAAGACCCTTATTACAGCGCCTTCCTCAAGCACACCCAGCAGCGAGGGAATAGCAACAGTCTCCCTTTGAAGACAAATACACACACACAGGAGATTAACTGAACATCTGAACTAGAAGGGGCAGAAATTATGTAGCGGCCACTAACCAAATGATATAACTAGGTTTCCAAACAGTACAGCACTTTGATCACAACAGAAGGGCTACGCTGCACAGCAGGGAGCAGTGAAGAGATCCTTGAACCAAGTCTAACACATGCCCGTGCTTCAACAAAGGGTCATGCAGTAGTATTACCTCTGAACCCCAGCTGCAACTGGATCCAGAACGGTTCCCCAAGTCTATTGTAGGACAGGTATCTGCTTTTGTCTGTAAACCAGCTATTGGCATGCAAGGAAAAGAGGCCGTGCATGCTGTGCGCAGCTAGCATGGGGGTAGGAATAAGACTTGAGTAACACTGGCAGGAAGTGGGACTCTGTGGAACGAGATTAGTGCTGAGATAGATACCTTGCACTCGACGGACCGCTTTACTTACCCCATTTTGGCAGAGTCTTAGCACCACACTATAGTAGCAATAGGCTCTGCAAGGGCAGCTCAGATCCCAAACTAATTTTGACACTGAACAATAAGTTGAATCAAAGGTTTCCCCTCTTTTTTCCCCCCCTTCAATAAAAACATCTATTTCAGACCAAAATGTGCATAGATGAGAGTTTTCACAGGTAATATTTTAGCTTTCTTAATTAAAAAAAGATATCAACCACTAGAATTTATTTTATTATAGGTTCTTCTCCACCTTCCTCACATTAAAATGATTATTTAAAATGTGTTTTGATGAGCTTCAATTTAGTTTTTTTCTTGTAAAAAGTGCCTTTTAAAGGTAAAATAAAATAATAAAAATAAAATTTAAGACAATAATAATGAAAAACTACCAGTTTACACTTACATATTTTTTTCTAAACTGCAGCAAGAAACCAAACAGTTTGGAAGCTATGTGAAATTCTGGACAGAAGGTATGCCATTATAAGATGTTAATATTTCTGTCCTTGTGCTAATACAGTCACTTGTCCAGGATTAGCAGAAAGCAAATTATTCCGTATTTCGTAAGTGCCACATAAAAACTCCCAGCTCTGGATCTTGCGTAGCGTTGTGTATTGCACTCCCACAATTCACCCTCTCTGAAGCCTCTCACTCCCCTGACAAAATATCCACTTCATCAGTCCCAGCAACTGAACACTAGTGGCTCTGACAAGGTCCTTACTTGGACAAATGCCTTCTAACCTGGACAACAAACAGCTGGGCAGTGTACAAACCCTTTACCTTTCCTGCTCTTAAATATGATTCCTATCTGGAATGCACTCTGCTGGAATGCTCTTGAATCCTATTCAATCTTTAGTGGGGAAACTACCCCTTTGTCTTCAATTCAGTGCCTGCCTACCTACTTATTGTTCCTATTCACAGAGCAGGATGGCAAAAAAGGTTTTTGTCAAAATGCTTGCTTACAGCCTGAATAAAAAAAAACATTAAATTTTGATGAAAAATGAAACCCCATGAAGTTCCAGTGCCATTAATCTTAAATCTCTCATTTTTTTCCACTGACATTTTCACATAATCGTATTTTCTGGCAATACTGTATTTAGCCAGAAAATTTTCAGCTCAACCTAGGTCTTAATCTGTCTCAGAAGCACAGACTTCATACTCCAAAACTCTCCTACACTTTCCATTAATTTCATTTATGTGTTTACAATACACTTCATAATCCACATAGGTTTATATGACCATGGTAAATTTTGATGTGATGAGCACAAAAATTATCTATCTTGCAATCTATCCAGTAAAGACTTTTCGAAAGATACACACTTCAAAAAGTGTGCTTTAATTTAACTTCATGTAGATCAGAAGTTAAGAATAACTTAAGTAGAACTTTCCACAGAACAAAAATATTGGTTTTATTCTGGTTAGCATGTCTAGATAAATCCAGACATCTGTACAGACTTTTGTATTAGAAGTTCATAATCTTCTGATTCTCCCCACTCCCTCCTTGATGAAGTATCTCCTGATAGACAAAATTTCCTCTAACTTTTCACAGGACATATAAGAACAAACTCAGACTATTGATTATGTCTGCGCATTATAATGTTGTACTTTCCTTTAACTGCACTCTTGAGCCAGAATCATACACTTCAATTGTGTGACCTCTGTTTTAACAATACCAACACCAAACACTCCCTACAGTGTTATAGAAGTACCAGCCTCATAGCAGTTACTAACAGTGCTGAACCTCCCTCACATGCTCATGGAATAACTGTTTTTTTATAAATGTCAGTTATAACTATTTCTGTCCAATGCAGACCCAAATACTGCTAATCATGACTTAACTTTCAACTTTAGTCCTCAGTTAGCAACGGCAAGATCAGCTGGTGCTTTAATGAAAGTGGCACACGATGCCGTCTATCATATTCCAATGTGCAAATAAATGCTCAGTGGATATGAATTTTTGTAATTTTAAGGAAAAACCTAAGAATATTTTCCATGAAACTGTCACTTCAAAAGTGCTAATTTCATGTAAACATGGATTAAAAAAATTAAATTTAACAATCTGGAATTTATGAAATATACAGCAATCAAATGAAAGCTGTGGCCGCTTGTATTGGGAAAGAATCAAGAGTTGAAGACATTCGGCATGGGACATCACTCAGAATGGCACATGAAACAATGTTTTTTCACAAAACAGTGTTTGCACTGCACCAAAATATTTTTAAAAGTGAATTTAAAAACCAAACAGTAACTCATGAAAAATTAAACAATTAGACTCTTGTGCATATAGGTAATTCCATTAGCATTCACTATGGCAAGGGATGTTTCGGTCTCAACACTTACTCTATAAGACTGTGCTCTGCATTAATAAAAACTAAGGAATGCCTCTATTCCTGTTTCCCCTTTCAGCATTAATAGCCATAAAGATTTACCAATGAGCTGATCTCCTCTAGGATAAAATACATTGAGACAAGCTGAACATAAAGGGAGAAGAAAAAACTCTTTTCTGCAGGAAATACATAATGCAGCTTTTATAGCATTCACTGTGAACAAGCAGGCCAATGTGCTAGGCTTGTTTACTGAGAAGAAGCTGCCGTTTCAATCATTTGTAAATAGAAACTATATGAGCATCAGAATAATTCACTGAAAAATAAATACATTTACTAAAGCGTCCAGTAGGACAACTTATTAAAAAGTAAGAGAAGTATCATGTTACAAATATTCTCTATCCTTGTTGCTTCTCGTGAGTTACTGAGAGACATCTGGCTTCATAGGTATTGTGCCAAAGCCTGTTCCCATTTACATGAATGTAAATGTGGTGTAACTATACCAGTTTAATTGTTTAACTGAGCTTGCTCTGCTGAACATTCCCATAGGGGAGAAATGAGATATAAAGCATCATTCCTGAAGGTATTCTGATGTGGGTTTTGTCATGTCATAATTAGGGCTGAAGGCCTTCATTCCTTAATAATCACATGCGATGTTATATTGGTTGCGTTAACTTACCCAAGTGTTCAGGAGAAAGGAGAGACTTAGAGACAGATGGTCAAGCCCAATACCCCGCTATCAGACACCTCACATACTCCGTTATACAACCAGTTAGGATTCTTGCCACTACTGAGACACTGGAAAGCTGAGGAGTTCTGTTTGGTGTTTTGTTTTCTTGGACAGAAGCAACCAAAGATGTCTTCACTTTACAAAGATCCCAAAACTTTTGTTGCCAACCTTCCCATCACCAGGTGCTGAAAGCAGCAGAACCACTGTACTGTCACTGAGAGAGAGGAGGTCACTGAGCCTATCTCTGAAGAAAAAAGTAAAGCAGATGCATCTGGCAGGCTTAACTCTTCTGCAGATCCCTGAGGTTTCCCCTGTTCTGCCAAATGTCATGAAAAAATGAAGAGACTCCAAGTCTTTCTATGGTGCGTAGGACATGGCTGGGGCTGTGAGCTCTTTAATACTAACAAGAGAAAAAGGAGATTGCTCAGTCCCAGAGCCTTTGTGCCCAAAGCCCATAAGATGCCTATGCACAATGCCCAAAGAAAGAAATTGCAATGCTTATAGAAGAGGAGACACAGAATTAAAAAGACCCAACAGATTTACTAGGATTTTGAGGCTTCCTCCCTAGAGAAAAAACTGTTTGGTAAATCTCTTTATCCAGAGCTTTACTGTAACATTTTCATTAATGGTCTCGATGATGGGGCAGGGTGTACCCTCAACAAGTTTGCTTGATGATACAAAACTGGGAGGAGTGGCTGATAAACCAGAGAGCTGGGCTGCCATCCAGAGGGGCATCGCCAGGCTGAAGAAATGGGCTGACAGGAACCTCATGAAGTTCAACAAGGGGATGTGCAAAGCCCTGCACTTGTGGAATAATAAAAGAACCCCCATGCACCAGGACATGCTGGGGGCTGATCAGCGCGAAAGCAGCTTTGCTCTCCTTTGTCCAGAGAAGGATCTGGACACCAGGTTGAACATGAGGCAGCAATGTCCCCTTGCAAGAAAGAAGGCTAACGGTATCCTGGGCTTCAGTAGGAGGAGTGTTGCAGCAAGTCGAGGGAGATGATCCTTCACCTCTACTCGGCACTGATGAGGCCACACCTGGAGTGCTGTGTCCAGTTCTGAGCTCCCCAGTACAAGAGAGATATGGAGCTACTGGAGAGAGTCCAGCGAAAGGCCACTAAGATGATTAAGGGAGTGGAGCACCTCTCCCATGAGGAAAGGCTGAGAGAGCTGGGACTGTTTAGCCTAGAGAAGATCTCCATCCTTGGAGATATTCAAAAGTCAGCTGGATACAGTCCTGGGAAATCTGCTCTAGGTGACCCTGCTTGAGTGGGAGGGTTGGATGAGACGACCTGTAGAGGTCCCTTCCAACCTCAATCATTCTGTGGTTCTGTATCTCCTTCAAAGTGCTAGAAATAACATGTGTTATGAGTAAGTACATGTTGAATTACATTTGTAACCTTTTCACTTCTATTACCTGCAAAAAGCATCACAGATGAACAAAACCAAATCCACCACAGCAAGTATATATATATTTATATATATAAAACTATGTTTAAACAGAATAATACAAAAGCATATAACACAGTAAATACAAAATGAGGGATATTTGAAACTTGACTTACTTCTGACTATTTCACTGCCACACACCATGTAAATTTACATATTTCCTTATTCCTTACATTATTCAGAACTTTGTTTTCTATTTTCCTCAGATATAGACAGATTCAGATGATTTATAAAATCTGCCAGCAAGCTGTTGCCAATTTTAGTATATACATGTGTGCTGATTTTGGCTGGAATAGAGCTAATTTTCTTCGTAGTAGCTAGTATGGGGCTGTGTTTTGGATTTGTGCTGGAAACAGTGTTGATAACCCAGGGATGTTTTCGTTACTGATGAGCAGTGCTAACACAGAGTCAAGGCCTTTTCTGCTTCTCACCCCACCCCACCAGCGAGGACGCTGGGGGGGCACAAGAAGCTGGGAGGGGACACAGCCAGGACAGTTGACCCCAAGTGACCAAAGGGAAATTCCAATCATGCTCAGCACATAAAGCTGGGGGAAGAAGAAGGAAGGGGGGGACGTTCGGAGTGATGGCCGTTGTCTTCCCAAGTAACCGCTACGCGTGTTGGAGCCCTGCTTTCATGGAGATGGCTGAACACCTGCCTGCCGATGGGAAGTAGCGAATGAATTCCTTGTTTTGCTTTGCTTGCGCGCACGTCTTTTGCTTTACCTATTAAACTGTCTTTATCTCAACCCACAAGTTTCCTCACTTTCACTCTTCTGATTCTCTCCCCCATCCCACCGGGGGGGAGTGAGCGAGCAGCTGCGTGGTGCTTAGTTGCCGGCTGGGGTTAAACCACAACAACGTGATTTAGACCTGTTTTTAGTTTAACTGACATTTTGCTTATTTAAAACACAAAAATTGGCCACTGAGGAAAAACTCACTTTTAACAGGATCATGGAAATATTAGCAACTGCAGTCCGTAAATCACTAAAAATGATTTTTAGATTCCCAGAGAATGAACAGTCAGTATGTCAAATAGAATGGAGGTTTGATGGGGAAGGAGCATTTTTTGCTGGGAACAATTATTTTGCTTCACAAAAACGAGCTCAGTTATAAAGGGCAGTCCTATTCTAATATAAGCATGATTTCTAGTGTTCTACGTAATAATATGGCAACACAAATATAAAAAAATTAATTCTCAAGCATATAAGTAAGTAACAGCACCTTTACCAAATACAAGAAAAGACTGGCTCCATAAAATCTCACCTGTTAAAGATACTGATAATTTCACGCTACAGATCTCAAGAGGAAATAAGGGAGACACGCAGTTCTAATGCCACACTCCGAGACCATGTCCTTCTCCTCCACTCAGAGACAATGAGAATAGGGCTGCAACCAGAAAAAGAAAGGGGAAAAAAGGGTCATGACAGGGTTGAGTAGGGACTGATACTACCTGTTTTAAGGAACACCAAGAGTTATTTAACACAATAGAAATACTCTGTATAAAGAAAAGCTGAGGTAGCACTAGATAGGTCAGTATTTTGTGTCAGACCAATAACACGCTAGCTTTTATCCAAATCTGGTCATAGAACTTGTGGTCATTGTTCATTAATACATGGGTCAGGAGCTGTTTGTGAATTAGAACTTAAGCAAGTTTTCCAAAATGCTTTTAAAATCACATCAAGAATTGAATTGTGAAGGTGAAAAGTGTGTCACTGCCTTCTTAGAAGGTCTGCAAAGGCAAGCATTGTCACCTGCACACAAACACAAGTTATTCTCTTGTGACAACAGCTCAGACATGAGCTGCTCTGTATCTAGTAAAGTAGGTATAGTTGATTTTTATGAGCTTTTAACATACTGAAAGCTGGCTAAATCAAGCTTAATCACAATCCATCATCTCAAGAAATGGGGCCCTTTTTTTAGTATCTAAATTGTTTGCGTAAATCTTCAGGAAGTCTCAAAATACTGCGTAGCCAGTAGTTTCTCATTTGTGTTCTCCATGCAAATTTAAAGCAAATCATTTTCCAGTTCTGGTTGTGCTCAGCAGCTGTAAAATTCAGTTTTTACTAACTACACATACCAGAACAACTCTCTCAAGCAGAGGTGGCTGATGAGCAGTGCCCAGACAAACATCACAGAATCTTTTACAAATCTATGTTATTTATGGTACCACGACTACTGCAACCCCATCTTGAAGTAGGTGAAATTGAAGAATGGGGTCAGGGGTAAAAAAGAGGTAACATGACACAGCAACTCATGGGTAAATGAGAATGTGGGAGTAAGCCCTGTGCTTCCTGAGCTCTAGCTTCTTGCGTACTCCTAAGAATGCACCCATATGGAGGTCATCTCTGTCAAACTATTTTTGTTACTGCACATTTTAAGGTGTTACACAAGCTTTTGTTTACAACGCTTACCCACTATTAGATCATGTCCTTTGACTCTATAGCATCCTGTTTAATGTTGGAGAATAGCTATGTAACATGTCTGCTACTGCTTCTTTCCTCCGGGTTTTTGTTTAAGTCTAGGTCCAGTTTTGTTACTGTCAGCATTTTTTCATATTTTTCATGAAATATCAGTGCAGCTGTCACTGGAGATGGAGTAATCATGTGCATGTCCTCTACTGTCTACAGAGAACTTAGACAGATTTTTTTTCCCTCTTTATGAATAACAGTGCCATTTGCTTGGTAAATGTAACGCAAAATTGGCAAGGGTAATGTGTAAAAACCTGCAGGTCAGCACAGATTATTACAACTTCTAAATTCATGTGCAACCTGGTTGGCCAAAATGTGCCCAAGGACAGAGCAAGGTTAAGGCTGCTACGGAGATGAAATCTAATCATCATCAGTGTAATGCAAAACGCGTGTGTGGCAGTAACTGGAGACAGCCATTCACAGTGAGATAAAGCTTTTGGCAGAGAGAGTTCAGCAATCTGGTCATGCTGTTGAGTGGAAAGAGCTACATGCAACTTTGGGCATGTTGAAGAGAACACAAGATGCAGGGCATTTGCTGCATTATCCTGCAGCACTTTAGGAGATTATTTAGGTAGTAACAACAGGACACATGTACCCCTAAAGTTTACTATGATCACTAGGGCAGCATATCTTTATTATCGTTTCCCACTAATATTGTTTTGTGTTTTTTTAAACATTGTTTACAATGAAAATGTCAAATAAACAAATGCATCAGTCATTAAAAAGAAATATTAAAAGAGATTTTCTGTCATGAGTTTAATTCAGAGCAGGAGATCTCAGTAATTTTAGATTTTACTGGTACTAAAAAGCTCATGCAAAGTGAAATTTTATATGGAAAATAAAGTATGTGAAACACAAAATAACTTGGCAGCTGGACTGTGGTTCTGGACACTCTTTGCCAGGTCTGACCATTAAAACTCAATCTCTTCCTTTTCCCTTCTGTCTTCAAATGGATTTTCAATTCCCTTTTGTTCTGTGGCACAGTTTCAACAGATGGGATAAAGAATGTTGCCAGCCAAACTAGCCTAAAGCTTGACAACAAGAACACTTCTCTGGGCATGGGAGATGAGGGTTTGGATATCTTCTGGATGCAAAAATTATTGAACCTCAATCTTCTCAATGCTAGATGACTGTTCTCATATCATAGTATTAAATAAGTGAGTGTGGGCATCATCACTGTCACATCTCTCTCAAAAAAAAAGTAGAACCTCTTTGTTGTTTAAAATAAAAGGATGGCAGTGAGCAAGGCATCTCCAAGGTAGAAGTTGCAGAAATGCAATGTACCTAAGCTTGCAAGACTTGTAAATCTTTTGTTGGAAACTTCACTCTAAACTGATTAGCCCGACTTCATACAAAGTCCCTAGCAAGCAAGGATGGAAACAAAAGAGAGTGCTGACTCCCAACTGCAGTAGCCACAAGGGACAGTGTCACCTTGCAAAACATCATACAGTCACGCTGCACAGTCCCTGCAGAGAGCTTGTAACAACAAAAGAAGCCCTGGGCCAGTATGTAGCTTAAGCAAAGAGCACAGCAAAGCAATGATGCCACCCCTTGATGTAACTGAGTAATCAGTTATTACCCAGTGATTTCTTCTCATCAAGCAGAAGATCTGCATAAACTTTCTCTCCTGTTTTAACAGATTATATTGCATTTCTGCAAAAACTGCAGTAACACTGCATTTAATAAAAAATATTTATTTATATTTATGATACTTTTTTGCTCTCTCTGACAAATGACAGATCATTGCTTAGGTTACTGCTTCATTACATGTAAGTCCACATCCATAGACTTCTTCATTAACATCTTTAGAGGCTTAAAGAAACTTATCAGATCAAAGACGTGGCAAATCATTCAGCTAACTCAAACCAAGTACAACTTTGCTTTAGCTCAATGAATTTTCCTCTGTAGCAAGAGTGACCCGAACCTTAGAGTAAGCATCTACTCTTGCTCTACCTGCCCGCTGTCAGAATTACAACCAAGGAATAGCTTACCTAGAGCAATACTGCCATGTTTTCACTCAAATCAGATTTCAAGGAAGGGAGACTGTAAGGAACAATTAGCATCAAACTGCCACTCACATTACCAAGCCATCTGGTTTCCATTTTTACACTCCTAGCAACGTCAGATCACAAGGTTCGGATGAGGCCATCTATTGTGCAGGAGATGCAGATAACTAGCATGAACTTTCAAATATTGTTCCACTTTTCTCTAGTTTTTCTCCTAAAAATTTTGCCAGTGCTGCCTAACACAACAAGCAGTGATTTTATTCAATAATAAAAAAAATAAAGTGATTTTATTCAAACCGTACTAGCAAATCCCTTCTTCACTTGTTTTCCTAGCTACTTTGCAAATGGTCCCACTGTCCGCCCTTAAGTGTTTTTTTAAGGGCAAATAGAATGCAAAATAGTCTTCCCTGGTTTCTTAAGTGGCTGCCAGACCAAAAATTAATCAATGACTAAACTCTAAGAAACACTTAAATACTTATTTATTACTCAGTGTCATTAAAAAATAATTAAGTAGGACATTTCACCCTCAGTGTGATCTATGTTATGAATTGAGAGAGAGGAGTTTCTTTACACTTAGTGTATAAGCTTTGTTTCGTACCTGATACTTCCCATACCTAGCTCAATGCTGTTCTTGTGCAAAGACATCTTTAAATGCTTTTAAGCTATCAATGTCAGTAAGCAAATATGGCCCTGATTTTCAGATAAAGGTATTTTTAACAATCCATGTCACTCCTAGACTGCTCATGTTTCTTCTGCTATTAACCAGCAGAGCAGATGAGTTCTGATGAAGACATCACAGAAAGTTTACAAGTCAGGCATTTGTCTCCATGCTAGAGGATTAGACTTCCCAAGGTAGCAATGTGCAGTGAGAGGTGCAGGTAGTGAGGTGAAGACGAATGGCTCAAGGAATAATCCCTGCACATGTGGCCTGAGTGCCTCATAAAATATTTTAGCTCATCTCACTGTCATGACACATTGATGGCCATTTGTTCTTTCATTTTTTTAATGAAAGGTACGCATAAATTTCTCAAAACACGTGAAAAAGGATGTTTTACTTAAAATAAATTATGTTCTTCAAAGAATTCCTCTTTCCACATGGGAATAGATATTTTATTTAAAAAGTCATCCTTTACCATTTTCTTAAGCTGTCCAACACTTAGGAGAAAGAATTTGAATATTTTGCACGCCTATTTTCAGTAATGATTATCGTTCTGACAACAGGGCACCTAACTTGCCTTTCTACCTAACCGTAGAAAAAAAATGCATAAGCACTCTAATTTTCAAGAGGAAACTAAGGAATTATTCATATTTTTGCTTCAAATATTTCAGATGCTAATAATACGCTTTTCACAATATATTTACTTCTTCAGTCATCATAATTCTTAGGCGTTATGTAAGCTGTATTATATTCCTTGTAACACAATCAATTGAACAAATCCATCATGGTTATACATCAGAAGTGACACGATTAGAAAGCAATCACAAAATAACAATTATCATCTAACACATTGTAATCGTACAACAGGATCCTATCAAAAGTCCTTATGGTACTATCAAGGTATATTTACTATGCTGCCAACCTTCTGGATCCTTTTGCTCCTCAGTATCTGATGACCCACTGACAGTCTAAGCCTCCGCTGATAAATCTGTTTTAGTGTTCTTTAGAAGACCTGTTCTGAATTTAAAGCTAAACTGTGGTATACCAGCTTAGTAAGTCTTAACTACCTGAGAACTCCTTAGTTTTCCATTAATTTATTAATATGAAAACTTCAGATATGACAGGAGCTAACATGAACTGGATTAACATTCATCTTTCAAATTATCAACCTTCAGGTTGGGGATTAAGTAGTAAAGGGGATTAAGTCATAAAGAGCTGGATTCAGTGGATTTCACGTTACCTGTTACCACTGTAACACGACATCATCAAGCACTATGGAGTTTTCAAGGCACAGAAAGCTCATTCAAGTTCTGCTCTTTCTGATTCTGAAACAGGATTCCTGTCTTCACTTGAAACCTTTAAAAATAATTGTTCATCAGTTAAATTGTCTTTAGTGCAACAGCAACCAAAGGTAAACATCAAAACTGAGCATCGAGTTAAGTATTTCCTTCATTCTGGAACAACGTTTTAAAAACTACCAAAAGAAATGCATCTAAAACTTGTCAAAGCTAAAGTACGTAACCGTAAAATGAACTCGCTGTAGTTCAAGACTAAACTGAAAGAGTGCAGATAATATATGTGCCTGGTGCCACCTCCCGGTAGTTTAGAGGTAAAACCATCACAAGTATCTTACTAAATTTTTTCCTACGTTTCCTTCAGAAAAATGCCAGGTCTTCGGGGGGCAGGGAAGTTTAAAAAAAAAAAAAAAAAAAAAAAGGAAAAAAAAAGAGAGAGAAAGAGAGAATTGAATGTTGTTCCACAGAAGTAGCTTTCAAAACTCTCAAAATCCACAAAAAGTTATTTCACTGTACAAGGCAGCCAGTAACTGGATGTAGCTACTTCCAAGCTAAATGGTGTTCTTACATTGCCTTAAATAAGGAAACAACAAATCTCCTTCATTTTTTAGAAGAAATAGGTAGTCACCTGGATAAGTCTAATTTCAAAATACATTCAGTACCACTGATAACATTTTAAATGAAAATTAATTTTAAAAATTTCTACATGTTCAAAACCAAAATGAGGAAGTCCCTCTGAGAAGTCTACTCATCATATTAGAAGTTATAGTGCAGCTTGTTAGCCCATACTGACTCATTTTAAAATCATTTTCTTCTAATTAAGACTTAAAATTCAAGACAATCTTTCCCAGTTGCACCACTCTCTCATTGCTGTCGGTGAAAGAATACAGCTATTTGTAGTAATATCTCATGGCTTATGTTTTAAAACATAGCATTAGCCAACTTGAAATGTTACAGTATTTTGACAGCTGACATGAGGTACCTGTACTCATCCTGCAAACTTTAATGCTACAAAGACTATTGAAAACAAACTTGACCAACAATAACAACAAAAAAGAAAACAAAATGAGCTTGGTAATAAAATGCCTGTCAAAAGTGCAGTACTTTACATGAATTCTAGAGTTAATTCCAGATAATAATAAATCACCAAAGGAATCCTGCATGAGAGCTGTGCAGACACAATGGAAGGCTGTAAAGAAGCTCACACACAGCAGAGAGATTTAAAGATAGCAAAGTGATTTAAAGATTTTGAAGATGTAAAAATAACTCTTACATAAAGGAACAGTGATGGTACTTGGCTGTGCTGGTGGGCTACCCTATGTGCAGGAAAACCTTCTCCTGTGAACCACCCAAATGTCTCACCCTCCTATAGCACAGAAACTAAACAGCTGATAAAGAAAAGTAACAGTTTCACCCAAAATCATGGAAGCTCAGTCAACTGAGAACTGCCTCACCCAGCATGTGACCTACAAATACCGCAAGCTCGGCTGAGGAAGGAAGGGAGCAAAAAGTCTAACCTGCAGAATGATAATGAGCTCAACATCTGCCATGAATTTTGAGTGCTGGCAACCATAGGGATGGGCAGTGTTCTAAAAGCCTAAGGAGAACCAAAGCGATGCACGGAAAACAGGAGGGACGAAGGCAAAAGGGCTAGCTATTCCTAGGGGCTCGTAAGTACGAATCTCCTTCTAATGTGTGGGAAGAAACGACTCAAAAGAGCTTGAGATCTACCAGAAAAGGCGAAGCACTAAGGCTCTGTGGGCCAGGGTAAGACTTCCTTTCTCTGCACAGGAAAAACTGTTTTTACTGAAGCTTAATATGACAATTCATTAATGGGATATGAGGGCTTTTGTAGCAAACAGAACTTTCATTTTATCATGCTATGCTGGCAGGAGAGACCTGTCCACATCATCCTGAAGGTAAAAAAAAAAAAAAAAAAAAAAAAAACAAATATGGAAACAAGCCTCCACAAGGATAAGGGAAAAAAAAAAAAAAAAAAAAAAAAAAAATTGGGAATGAGCTCTACAAGTGGATTTTGTCTTCTAGTCTGCTGAATAACTATGGGAATGTAACCTGGGTTACCTTAAAAAAAGTGAAGGCATACCAGTGATTTGGATTGTCCCAGGTTCATTGACAATTACCATGGGGAAGCAATCATTAAATGTTGCAGAAAAGCCAAGCTAAATAGGGGACATTTCCTTCCACAGAAAGAGAATCAAAAAAATTCTGTCATAACATCAAGCTGTAATTGAGAAACACAGCAATGACTAAAGAATTGTAAGAGACCTAAATTAAATACAACTGGGATTTCACATTCCTTATGAAAATTAAGGTTTTAGCATGAGATAATTAAAGCAAGGATAGCCAGCTCATGGTGTGCCAGAACATATAACTCAGCCTGTCATCTTCGTTCCTGAGAGTCCCTCAGAGTTGGTCAGGAAGCAGGCTGTCAGCCACACAAATCATTCACTAACCCACGGCAGTCTCCCCCCTGTTCTCCCTTGCAAGAGGCCCGCAGCCTTCCTCCCATCGTGTAGCTGGACGTGCCCTAAACACAAACTATAGGCATCGTCATCACATGGAGCATGCCTGTTCAGTAACATGACACAAGGACCTATGTACGTATGTCCCCATCACACTTGACTGGGCTACGGTCAAGCAGTGACTGCAGATTAGTTATGTGACAGAGAAGTACACGTTGCCTGGGTGTCTTGGTTGGGGGGTATTGGATCAACCTGGCAGAGAAGCTGAGTGACACCAATGTAAACGAAGTGAAGACAATGAAGACAAGCGTTGTGGAGCTTAGGACTTGTAACAGAGAAACAAAGATGACATGATTGGAGAAAGTGATAGGAAAAGCAGCAACCACATATTGTCAAGTAATTAAACCTTCATGCAAGTGAAATATTAGTGGGGGGAAGGAGAGGAACATCTTGACATGAGAAGAAAAAGAAAGATGAAGATGAAGAACATTCTAATAGAAGAAATACAAAGGTTAAGAAAAAGAAAGACGCTACATCATGGACTTAAAAAAACCCCAATGAATTGGCCACAGAAAAATAATGTGTTAAAAGACAAAGGGAAATATTAGGAGCTTTGTACCACAAAAGAAATTCAGAATTATTGAAAATATGCAGCTCTTACCATTAGATTACATTACAGCACATAGAAGAAAGGTAAAGAAAAGTAGTGACACGTTGTTAAAAGGGAAATGTATTTCTCTAAAGAGAGAGAGAAAAATTAAAATTCCAAAATGCAAAGGTGTTTTGGGTGGGTTTTTTTTTTTGGGGGGGGGGGGGGAACACACATCAGGGCACAAACCAGTGTTAACTGCACTACAGAACTGGGGATAGAGAAATGATCCAAAACTCTGTGAAATATCGTGTGCCAGGTTCACTGAAGGAAGCTTAGAGTTTTAACATAGGTACTGGGGATCACCACCACCTCTCAATACCTCCCAGATGAATCTTGGGAGAAATGAAGAAGATACAATTAAGTCTGTGGTTGATAAGCATATCTGCTCAGTCACATCAACCTGTCTTCACGCCATCTACACTGAAATACAGTGAAATGAATTTGGTAAACCAAGAAGCATTTGGATTTTTTTTTTTTCCATTTGGTTTTAACAGTAAAACAGCTAGAGGAGAAATGCGTAAATATTAATCATAAGCTCTACTATTCTTGCCTGGCCTCCTGCAACACGGCTTTCAAGCTCTTATATTTATCACAAAAACAAGCAGCTCTCCAAAAACCTCAGAAGAAGCAAAACGGATGAAAAGTTAAGCGGGGAAAAAAAAAGGGGGTTGACACCATTTTGGGATAGATGAATAAGAGCATAATAGTACATAAGGTTTGAAGCAAAACGGCTGATATTCACAGCTATCTAGCTTCTAAAAGCTGGGCTTCGGATGAAAAATGCTTCCATTACCATAGGCTTTGAAATACACCACTCTTACTCAGAAAATATTTTATTCAGAAGACTAACGTATAACACAATCATTAGTGATCAAGACCCAGAATAAAGTTCTCTAGGTTAATAACTAAATTATTCAGACCCTTTCAGAACTTCAGCACATGATTTCAGGACTATACTATTTGTTTTAACCACAGCGTGAACCCCGAAGCAAACTGTACTTTCTCCTAGAGCAAAAATTAGAACCAACAGAAAGTCTCAGCTTTTGAGAAAAGGTATTTTATTATGACAAAATAAGCAATCACGCCATCGATTCCCTCTTTTAGCAGCTGGTCTACTGCACTGTGTAATGACCGTATGGTTTTTATTCTAGGTTTAAAATACTTCTGTTTTGAACGTCACTTCATTTTAAGGCTGTTCTGATCGGTTTCTTTCAAGGTCAATATGGGCATCTAACACAAGTATGTCTTAGGTGATAACATCTACCCATTCCAGACACTTCAGAAAAATCATATTCAGGGAAGGATTTTATTTGCAGCTCTTCCATGCTCAACAAATCCATTCACTTTTTACTTCGCGCTTATTTGCCTATTGATTGATTTTATCAGCTGACTAGCTGGCCACAGTTACTATCCCAGCAGACTATGGCTTCCCCCCTTCATACTACTATTTAAATATTTCAACACTTAACATTTACCTGCTGTTTCACTCGGTCTCTCTTACCTGTTAACCTCTGCCAGAGTTTCCTCCGTTTGATAGTCACCACTAGTTGCAGTGTCTTCCTTGGTATCCCTGTAATAACAGGATTGAAGTGTTTTGACCAACTAGCAATTGCCCCTCACTGTGGCAGCCTGACGGCAGGGGTGGGTCTGTCCAGAGCCTTGAGCCCGTGGGTTCCCTGCCTTTCTAAATGTCTCTTAACCCCTTTCTTTTTGTGTTACCCGTTATCCTATGGGTTTAAGGAGAAAGTGTGTGTTTCATCCCGCTTTCCCAGATTCTCCCTGCCTGCCTTTTGACGGTGCTTGCAAAATAGACCAGTTTTATTTTAGATAGCTACTACATGATTTACATAGTGCATGCTACCAAAAATCACCCATAAACGAGGTACTCGCTTCATTTCATTCATACCTGGAAAGTATAATTTCTAATTTCAAAAGCGCCTTCATACGGACGAACGCATCTAAACAAACTCTGAAGCCGAACTTCCAACAGCATTTCCATGGCGAGGTCTCACTCCACCCCCAGCCTGCGCTTCCCT
>NW_009225414.1:0-1539 GCF_000690835.1 Fulmarus glacialis
CGGAGCCATTACCCTCGGGGAGCGTTTTTAGGGGACAACCCGGGGCATTATAAGACTTTTTTACCCTTCTCCTTCACACCCCCGGGTTGCACCGGTCCCCTTTCGACCCGCGCCCCATCTCGCCCCAACATCTTGAGCCCAGAGCAGGGGATGCTCCCGCGGCTTCCCCCGTTGGAGACCCAGGACATCCCGGGGGTGACCTCTGGCATGGCAAAATGGGGGTGAAAACTTCTTTCCTTGCCCCCCTCCATGGCTGGGGCAGCCCCCAGCCCCACGGGGAGCACCCCCATCGCCCCCAGGACCCTGCCAACACCCAAAGCACAGCCTGTCCCCCCGCCAGCGGGGACACCGGGGGGACACCGTGACATGCACTGGCCCCTCTTGGAGCCCTGGGGGGTGCCAGGGGGACTTTGGGGACAGCCGAGGCACCCAGCCCGCCTGGTTCTTTTCTCACCTTTTAACAGAAGAAAACCAATGTATTTCTAATACTTGACGACCTGTACATACTGTTAGATACCAGAGAGGATATTTATTATAAATGGCGCTATCATCATATCTATAGAAATCTATAAATATCTATCAGAAAGCAGTCTTGGGGGGAAACTTGTTGACGACTCTGGGGAATTTCTTTTCGCTCTCTGCATCTTTCTCATCCTAAGGCACCCGCGGGGAACCATGCTCCTCCCGGCAAGGTTTCTCTGGTTCTCATGCCAAAGTATATTTGTACTGCTGAGTTACTTTCCTTAGAGAGAGAAATAAAGGCTGGTTCAAACCTCAGCACCGCTTCGGCTCCTTCCCTCGGCGCTGGGTGAGGATGAGGGGCCGGGAGCGGAAGGTCCCGGTCCCCTGGGACCTCCCCGCATGGCGGCTCCGTGCCCCTGTCACGCATGAGTGGGTTTGAGGCCGCTTAAAGAATCACTGGCAAAGGTATCAGCAAAAAGTGATTTTCACAGAAATTTAGAAAAGCGCGACTTACAGAATTCGATGGCAAGGTTCACTCTGCTACTCATTACACGGATTAAGTATACATAGGGAAAATCGTGTCAGAATTGTGTTGGAATGATTTATAGAAAGCTTGAGAACAAAAAGGGTAGGGAGACCCTCTGTTGAGTCACGAGGTTCAGAGCAGACCCCCTTGCTTCCTACACTCCTTCTCGGAGAGGAGTTTGGGTGCGGCTGGATCCACCCCTAGTCCCAGACCTGGGCACCGCTTTACGCCCAAGGGGTTATCTGTGTTTAGAGGAGACATAAAGTTCACTCACAGTTTTAAGGTAGATGGTAAGATTTTGACAGCACTTAATCACTGACTAATTTAACAGTTACAAAGCGAGTTAATCAAGTTTACTGCAATTACTAAAGCGACTTGGTTACAGATCATGCTTATCGCTGGTGACCTAAATCAGTACACACAAACACACACGCACACAAAAGGTCTGGATCCATTCACACCTGTGGGCCTAAAGCTAGATAAAGGTACCTGTTAAAAATCCCCCTCCGGTCTGTGAAATACGTTAAATCATAGAATCATAGAATCATTAA
>NW_009225415.1:0-3632 GCF_000690835.1 Fulmarus glacialis
GATATTGATTAGTTTTACAGTGTAACCTGACAGAGCCTATTCTGGTGATGTAATGAAGACGGATGATCCCGTCCCCTTGCCGCATGCTTTGGGGAAGGGGAAAATTATTCGCTGCATCCTGGAGGGATGCTCTGTGGTCCTGCATGCCTCGCTCCTGCACCTCATCTAATTTCCACCTCCCTCACTGTTTTTTTCTTCTTTCCATCCTTATGGCTCTCTGCCTTCCCTTGTCCCAGCACCCCACTGTCTCAGCGAGTCCCGGGAGGTGGACGTGGTGCTCGTGCTGGGAGGCAGCTGAGCCTGGTCCAGACTGACTGGGGGGCAGACCCCACCGCTGGGCTTTCCACCTCCCTCACTGTTTTTTTCTTCTTTCCATCCTTATGGCTCTCTGCCTTCCCTTGTCCCAGCACCCCACTGTCTCAGCGAGTCCCGGGAGGTGGACGTGGTGCTCGTGCTAGGAGGCAGCTGAGCCTGGTCCAGACTGACTGGGGTGCAGACCTCACCGCTGGGACGAGCTGGGAGAGGACTTGTTGCAGATCTTGGCTGCCCATGGTGGAAAGTTCTCCCGCTGGGGCTCACCACAGCCAGAGACGTGATCCAGCCTCACGCCACAGCTCACCTCTCCCTCCTCTTCTGCTTTCGTTCCCTGTCTCTTGTTCTTCACCCCCTGCCTTTGCTTCCCCCATGAGCACCCATCTGCACGTGCATCCCCTCCTCGGGGATGCTGCCGTGGATGAGGCAGCCCAGCAGCCCCGAGTGCCCGGCTGCCAGCCCAGCTTGCTGCAAACACATCCCACCTCCAGCGCGGGGGCAGACCTCCGCAGAGCAGCCCGGCTGGAAAACCCCGTGCGTGAGCTGAAAGCCTCATCCCTGGACCTGCTAAATGTCAATTAAGTGCAGCTCTATGAGGTTGATGAGCTCTTTCCACAGCCTGATCTGAGCATTTCGGAAACTGCAGGCAGTGCTTTTCCTCCACTGACCAGCAGTTGTGAATCCATCTTTATGGTAACACCAGGCTCAAGCATTCACATGCCAGAAGGCAGTTATGTACAGTCATAAAAATGATTTAAAATTGGTCAGGGTTTTAAAAGAAAAAAAAAGAAAGCTCATATATTATCAGGTCTTTACTTCTCTTGTAGCTTTTACCCTTTAGGATTCATGTTTGCAGGCTTTTCTCAACAAACAACACAGTTGGAAATGCTAAAGCGTTTTTATGTAAGAGCTGAGAATCCTGCAGAATCACAGGGCTGCGGGAAGGAAAAAAAATACCAACTGCTGTAATGCACGAGATACGATCTCCAGAGCTGCCAGCAGCCTCTGCAAAGTAACCATCTCCTACTACATCTTCAGAAACCTAACGAGTCTCATTGCTATCTTCCACCAGATCAAAACCCCATCGCTTCAGACCTGACTTTCAGAAAGGATCCTCTGGTCTGACCCGATGCGGGGCTGATGCTTCCAGCTGAGCTCCAGCCTAGGAAAACACCCAGTCCTGGAGCAAAGATTTCCAGGGATGCAGAGCCCCAGTGATAATTGCAGCCTCTGTTTTAGAACTTTGAGCCTGTTAAGGCTGTTTTGGGGTGGGATCTCTGACATTCCCATCGATGCCCTGTGCACCATCCAGCCAAGTTCTTTGAGGTGATAAATTAATTCTTGTAAATCCAAGGGGGAAATCATCCTGTAGCAAACATGTGGAGCCTTTCCAGCCTCGCGAGTCCCCTTGGATATTCACGACAGAGCGATTATTCTTTTTCTCAGCTAGGGGAACTAATTTCATAAGTAGTGCAACTCCACCACAAGCGGAGAGCTGGCCGCAGCGTTAGGGAGGAGAGGAAACCACAGTGCCCTGTAATTTTGAAGAAAATACATCCAAAAATAAGGCACACTAGATACCTGCCTGGCTGTTATTGTTTGCAAACATGCTACGAACACAACGATGAACCTTCTTCCACCAGCACTTCACCAGCCCACTCTTGGGATGACTTTTGGGGAAAAGCTTTGGAGGGCTGATGGGGGGCAAACCCCAGGCAGTGAGGAGCACATCCTCGTGTTTCGCAGCCACCTTTTCCTCCTGCTCCCCGCTCACGACTTCAACCTAACATCTGGCAAAGTTGCGTACCACTGGCAAAGCGAACATCGCTGCTTATGGCAGGCCAGGCTGACAGTTCCTGTGAGATCAACCCCGCAAGCATCATTTCTTGGTGATAGCTCACTCACAAAGGAAAGAAATGGAAGCAAATCTTACATGACACATTTATTTTTGTCATCTATTTATTAGCTCAGAGCAAAAGTCCTGCTGCGCTGCATTATGGGGATTATGCAAATGAGGGACATCAAGACAATTAAAAAAAAGCCCAAGTGAGCACAATGTCAGAGCCGAGCAGATGCTGAGAGACGGCGCAGCCCTCTCCGGCCGCTCCTGGCCTGCTGCAGCCCGGCGGCAGGACCGCCTGCTCGGGCAGTCCCGTGCCCAGATCCAACGTGTTGTCCTGTCCAGATGCTCCTGCTTCTCCTCCGGCTTGTGCAGACAACCCCGCCAAGCAGGTCGTTAGGCCCGTCAGTTAATGAGCTGCCCAATACGTCTCCCAGAGTGCTGCCCTCCCATGGGGCTTCGCCTGCTGCCCCTTCCCTCTTCGGGGGAAGGATGCACGGGGTGGACCCTGCTGCATCCTCACCCCATCGCAGGCACTCGCTGCTCTCACTTAGACCGATGAAGCCAGAACTGATGGTTAGATTAATCCTGGCCAGAATTTGGATTTACGGGGCCGCTGAGGGGGCTACCCACAGGGCAGAGAGCAGAGAGCGTCCTTGCCCCCAGCAAGGGACGTCCCCGGGGGAGAGCAGCCCAACGCCCCGCGTCCCGGCACGAGGGGACCCGGCGCAGGGTGAGGTAATGCCGTGCTCATGTTCGGTCGGGCGCTGCCACGGGAGGAGGATCTGCCTCGCTCCACGGGTCTGAAGCCTGGCTAAATCCCCACTGAATCACCCATCGTTACACTGACAGCTAGGGATTTATGAGAGCTAAAGTGGATGGATAGCAATGAGCAGGGGGGAAGAAAAAAAGGTCCCAAATCTGACTTGTCTTTGCTTCTGCAAGCCCCGGAGGACTCGGGTTGTGTGTTTGGGGATTTAATCCTGTCTGAACCCCTCTATTTTGAGACGGAGGTGGAGGGAGAGCTTAAGACAGCTGAAATGCATGTCGATAGCTGCATCCAAGCACAGCTCCTGCCCCGGCAGCTCCTGGAAGTAGAAAAACGCTGTTTCCCAAAAGCCTGTGGAAGAGCACAGGCAGGCTGGTGCTCGGAGACACAGAAAGATGTGGGGAACAGCCGGGGAAACACGCTTCCATCCTCACTCTGCTAATTACACTCATTAGGGAAGGAATGCTGCCTCTGATTTCGAGCTATACCAGCTATTTTTAATTTCCCTGCCTGCTGAAAGCACAGACCGGCGCACTCGGGTGGTTTTTTTTCGGGAAACGGGTATTTCTCCTCCCAGGTCAGAGGCTCTTTTGTGTCTGCCCGGCTGGGAGACGGGGCCGAAGACAAAGCTGAAAGGGAGAAAGCGGGAGAGAGGCGAGATGGGGAGAGCTGGCATCCCTGCCCCGGGCGGGGAGCACGCGGGGGGCCGTG
>NW_009225416.1:0-3210 GCF_000690835.1 Fulmarus glacialis
GCTGGAGCGTGTGCCGCCCGGCGTGGTGCGAAGGAGGGAGCTCACAGGGCTCTCCCGTGCTCCGGTGCCGGTGCGGAGCTGTTTCCCAAGCTCAGCGGCACCCCGAGCAGCACCCACCTGTGAGGGTTTCTGCCCACACCCTTTGCAGGGAGGGCGAGCGGGTTGCACAACGGCCGGTAACGGAGGAGGCTGCTCTGGGAACCCAGCCTCCAGGCTAGGTCCTTGCCTATCTCCCCAGCACAGCCCTGCCAAGACTGGGAAAACTGGGGGACGGAGCCATCCCACCTGCAGCGCGCCTCTCCCTCTGGCACCTGTGGGACTATTTCCCAAAGAGCGGAGTTTCCCAAATCCTATTTTCGTGTCCTGAAATCTCAGCGCAGCCTGTGAGCGGAGCGCAGGCATGTCCCTCATGCCCTCATGCTCTGTCATGGCGGAGGTGATGGGGATGAACTCCGGTTCTTCCGGGGATGCTCTTATTGCGATGTTATTCCTGCGAGTAATCGGAATATTAGCACAAACTTTGCAAATTAGGGGCAAGCACAGCTCTGACTGAGCAGCAGTGTGAGAATAAACTGAAATATTCTGATTTTTCCTACCTGTTCACAGAAATTCTCCAGACAAGACAAACAGGTGGAGGGGTAGGATTTTGAAGCCTGGAAGCAGGAAGTTTTTCAGCACCGGAGCTGGGGGGTAGTGAGGTGTGTAAGCCCGGGCCAGAGAAGGGAAAGACCTCGGGGTTCACCCATCGATGCCCACACTGCACAGAATTGTCATGAGCTGGCTGAGACCTGATGCAGTTGAAGCATAATCCAGGTGGCAGGAAAATGGTGCAGGGACAGGACATGTCTTGGTGATATTCCGAAGGAGGAGGTGAGTATTGTCTCAACCACGTATTTTTGAGATATAAAGCAAAGAGCAGTGGCATTTGAGAATCCTACACACAGACTTCGTGTCTGTTTGCTTGCATGTGTTGTAAGTCCTTCTGGACTGAAGTGTCCGCTGCAGCTCGTGGGGGGACGAGGGGTGTTTCATGGGGTTCCCTGAAGATGTCCATCCCAGCAGACACAGCATTACTTAAACCTACCATCAGGGGTGCATCTTGGGACCTGAGGCACCCAAAGTCCATTTCCCAACAATGTCGCATGCCTTTTGCAAGCTCTTTGGGAGAGGTTTTCTCTATGGTCCCTCTGGGTGTTGGCTCCTTTACAGGGGATCCAAAATCCTGTGGTAGCGCAAAGCAGCAATAGCCGTGATGATAGTTCCTGGTGCTCTTATTGCTTGGTCCAGCTGAGCTGCCACACATTGCAGAGTCGGTAAAAACAGTAATTATCCACCACCCTCCTTCTTTTTTTACCAACTATTGCAAACAGCTTGGGGGGTGCTGGAGCAGCTTGGAGGGGATAAATCCTCATGCGGGGTGAAGTGGGGACAGAGCCCGCCTGGCCAAAGGCAGCCCCGTCTCCCCAAATCCCACCCCAGGTACATCCCTGCTGCCTCTCTCTCTTCTCCCTGGGGCTGTAGCCGAACCCATTCCCACCCTGTGTTTCCAAGGCACTGATTGAGATGGAAATGATGCTGAGTGTATTTGCCGGGAGAAGCTGGTCCAAAGGGCACTGGCTTTCTACAGGGTGATGGTGAATAAATACCTTCCCCGCTACATGGCTCAGCTTCCCTATCGGGAAGTTTGAACAGCGATCTGCAAGTTGCCTCCAGATCTGCTTTGAGATAGGACCTGGGTGTTGTTATACGGTTACGCTGGCATAAAGATGCTGGTATGCACAGCTAATTAGTGCAGGGCAAAGCTAATTACTGCAGAGCAGAGAGAATAAGCAATCCTGGGCTGAGGAACCCCTGGACTGGGATAATGAACGCCATATTCAGAGAGTCCAAAGGAACCTGCCTGCTGCCTGGGTGTTTCAAACCAGGTACAGACCGTCACGAGGGACAGGACACGACAGGCACGTTCCGGGGAAAATGGTTGGATTTTCTTTTTCAGTCACTGACTGGCTGATAAAATATTAAGGTGCAAACTACACGGCTTGCAAGGCCGTTGCCATGCAGAAAGCTCCAAGGGGACAGGTCGATATCCCCGCCACACCATTAAGAGAATCACCAATAAAGGAGAAACGCTGCAAATATGAGAGAATCGTGAGTTTATCCTACACTGGGGAAATACCGTGCGTAAACTGGAGTGCCAGCCCCACACCCCTCTCTCTGCACGCTCTCAGAAAGACAGTGTTCAAGGCAAACGCAGGCACGTCTCTTTCTGGAAGTGCCTCCTTCTCCCTGTTGCCTTTCGGGAGCCCCCAGAAAACAACAACTCCTGTTTCAGGCACTTCTGCTAAGTGCCTGGAGGGAGGCTGGTGGCATCCAAACCCTTCGGGCACCTCCGTCTTGCCCAAAAATATGGAAAACTGCCTGGCCATCACGTTGCAGAGCCCAGGCGGGAGGCACCAGCACTGGCTTTACCCCGAATCGGGACCATTTTGCACGGCTGCACCTCGGGCACTCCAGCCACGCTCAGGCTCTCCTTCTGCAGAGGTGTTTGCTCCCACTTACGCCCCTCCGGGTCCTCCCCAAGACCCTTCAAGGCCGGGCTCCAGCCTCCAAGGGGCTCTGGCCGGGCTGCCGGGGCACCGCTCCCCGCATCGCCGGGGGGATGCTTCCCTCTGCCGGCACCGGAGCAGCTCTGCAGCGGGGAGAGCCGGCGAGGCATGACCCGGCCGGGAAGCAGAGGGAGAGGAGGTCCCCAGGGGCCCAGCACATCAGGCTCTGCAAGTTTTAGATCCCCGATTTCCACCAGCCAAACAAACAAAAACAAAAATCATGGGAATTTCTTCTAAAGGCTGCCGAGGACTGTGTTAACCTTATTTGCCTCCTCCTTGGGGGGCTGTTGGGGTAACAGCTCAGCCATGCAGGGAGCAGCCCTCGTTGGGGGCTGGTGCAGCTCCTGGCTCCCGCAGGAGAAGCTCTTTGCAGCTGATTTGGTGTACCCGTCGCTCTCCTGCGGCTCAGGACCAGCTGCTGAGGATCTACAGCCGCTGGGAGATCTGGGGGAATCTTGTCCCTGTTTTGAGGACAGGAAAGTATGGTGTGGTGAGAAGGTCCTTGCGGCACAAACAGCAGTATCGGCCCGTTTATACAGGATTCACTCTCAGGAGGCACTGGGCTAGGAATGAAGTAGTTAAAGCAGTGCAAAATGCAAGCAGA
>NW_009225416.1:3239-3691 GCF_000690835.1 Fulmarus glacialis
ATAATAGACAGATAATACGTTATTCCGAGCATCTGTGCTCCAGCTTGCATGAAAAGCTCCAGACCTGAATTTCAACCCATGTCAGCATTTACGGTCCAGCCTTCCAGTTGCTGTCACTTGCACAGTAAATTACCAGCTTCACGTTAATCTGCCCAAACATAGAAAATCTAGATCAGTTTAAATGCATCTACCAGACATCAAATACCAGACGCAGCTTTAAAATCAATTCGGTTAAATCAGAGCAGGGTTTTGTATTTTAAGACAAACATAAAGCCCAGCTCCCGAGGGAGCGCAGCCCACGGGAGGGGAGATAAAGCCACCCTGGGATGGGCGGGGAGGGGGGTGTTTTCTACAAAGAACAGGAAACGAGCCTCAAAGAGTACATGAAAGAGACCTTAAAACAAATGCAGATCAGCAAGGGGGGACCTCTCGGCTCATCTCCCAGCTGCTCT
>NW_009225416.1:4224-5077 GCF_000690835.1 Fulmarus glacialis
CGGTCAACGAGGGAGTGGGGGAGATCACAGAGATGCAAAAAATGCACAATGTTAAAGGCAGTTTTTCTTCATGGAGATGTCCCTTATCTGCTCTTAAAAAAAAAACCCTGGGTTTGGCCTCTTCGGAGATTAAACCCCTCTGCTGAATGTCGCTGTTTCATTTTGCTACTCCTAATAAAATAAGGCTGATGTTAGAGCCAACTGGCAAAAATTAACTGCAATGTACCAGAAAGCCATTTCCTCCCATACAAGGCAAGCCAGTGGCCTGCTGCCAAAGGGGACAATGAGGGACTATGAGGCTGGTCCTGCGAGCCCTTGTGTTCCTGTTTACTTGGAGGCTTGGTCCTTGATCAGAGAGATTTCTCTGGATATTTTTTACGATAATTTTTAATGAAGTCATCGCCAGCAGTGCCCACATCCTGTAGGAATCTTCCTCCTGTGCAGGGTCCCAGGGAACGGTGGCACCGTGTCGCGGTGGGGGACCTTCCCGAGCCCCGTGCGGTGAGTCCCACCAGCTCCATTGCACCTGCCTGGGCCAGGTGCTCCCACAGCCACGAACCTCACAGGCTGCGGCCGCCCCGCTAACCCTTGCCTCGCCCAGTCTCATGACGGCGGGATTCCCAGCTCACCATGTTTGCACCCGGAGTGCAGCCCTGGCGAGGGTGAGCCGCAGGGCTCTGTGGGCTGCCCATCAGATGAGAGAAGGGAAAAACATCATCGTAACCCTCATAGTAACAAGGGAGTTCCCGCGGTTATCTCATCCTTCCTTTAGCACAAAGCCCGACCAACACCCCGGCTTTATCAGCCTCCCCGGCCGTGGCACCGCTGGCAGCCGTAGCCTCAGCAGTGGCTG
>NW_009225417.1:0-712 GCF_000690835.1 Fulmarus glacialis
CCCGGGCACCATCCCACGCTGGCGCTGGATGGCACGGGGCTTGGCACATCGGAGCGGAGGTTGGCCGACCTGGAAAGGTCGCACCGAGCCTTTTCTCCAGGTTTCCTCCCCACTGCCATTTGCAGGACACCCCTCTGGGCATCCCTGGGAACCCACACCCTGGAGCCAGACTGGGCATGGCACAAATTTCCCAGGGATTTGGGCATTTCCAGAACTGGCAAAATTATTGTTATAGAAAAAAACCTCATCCAAAAACCCACACTGCTGCCAGTGAGGGAGGCTTGCCTGCACCCTGCCTCCAAAGCCCGGATGCCCCATCCGGGCCAGCCATGGGGCTGCCCCTGCTCTTCCCACTTCCCCGGGTGGCCGGATCCTGCCTGGAAAGCCTCCAAAGATGCAGGGCTCAGCCTGCTTTTGGGCACCGGCCCGCTCTGAGCCATGTGAGGGGATGGAGATGCCTTTGGGGATGGAGACGCCTTTGGGGATGGAGACCCCATGGCGACCCTCACCCCGTGCCCCTTCCAGGGGGTGGCTGAAACCACCACCAGTCTGACAGCAGCTTCGAGCTAGAGGTGACCCCATCCTCACAGCCCAAGGGCTTGTCGAGGACCAAACCACCTCAAACCCTTGCTGGGGCCCAGGTTGGAAGAAAAAAGCCCGGGGAGGTTTGCAGGGAGCCAGCGAGGCTGGGGCTGCAGGTTGCCACGGCCCG
>NW_009225418.1:0-225 GCF_000690835.1 Fulmarus glacialis
GAGGTCGGCTTGGGAAAGGGCCCGGCTGATGGCTCTGCCCAGTGTTTCCGTCTCGGATTTGGGGAGAAAAGGGGCGAAAAGGGGCCTCGGCCGATGGGAGCTTTTAATTTGGGTTTAATTACGGAGGTTTGAGTTGATCTGAGATGAAACGGGGGCGGGTTCGTCCTCCTCAGCCGCCAAAGGGGGACCCTGAGGGTGGGACAGACGGGCGGGCCGATAAAGAAA
>NW_009225418.1:298-1233 GCF_000690835.1 Fulmarus glacialis
ACGGAAAGAGAAACGCCGGGAGAGACAGAACCAGCTGGACGGACAGACGGACGGAGCAGACACCGCCCCGGGCTCTGCCGGCGCAGCGCGCTCGCTGCCTGGGCTTGGGTTAAAAAAAAACCTTTTTTTTTTTTCCCTACGTACCGGACATTCCTGGTGGGAAACAGCTGGTTTATTCCCTTTTTTCCCCTTCATTGAGGAATTAAGGGAAGCGAAAGGCTCCGGATTCATCCCTGGGAATAAATGGGCATCTCCGGCTCTCGCTCTTCCTCCTCCTCCTCCTCCTCTTCCCTCGGCCGTGCCCGCGACCATGTGAAAAGCTCCGGGGAATTTACGGCCCTTCCCGGGAAACCTTCGGAGGCGGCTGTTTTCTCCCATGATATTTATAGGGATGGCGGCTCTGCTCGCTGCCGCTCTGGGCCCGGGGGGGTGTTCTCCTATAGGTACCAGAAACACCCCGTGGGGAGCACGTGGGTCCCTATAGGTACCAGAAACACCCCGTGAGGACCACATGGGTGCCCTATAGGTACCAGAAACACCCCGTGAGGAGCACGTGGGTGCCCTATAGGTACCAGAAACACCCCGTGAGGAGCACGTGGGTGCCCTATAGGTACCAGAAACACCCCGTGAGGAGCACGTGGGTGCCCTATAGGTACCAGAAACACCCCGTGAGGAGCACGTGGGTGCCCTATAGGTACCAGAAACACCCCGTGAGGACCACATGGGTGCCCTATAGGTACCAGAAACACCCTGTGAGGAGCACGTAGGTGCCCTATAGGTACCATAAACACCGTGAGGACCACGTAGGTGCCCTATAGGTACTGCAAACACCCCTCCTACCCTGCAGGTACCATGCATCACCCCAGGGACACCCCGATGTACACACAGAGTGATACTCAGTGGGTACCCCACAGTGAGCCCCTAAAACACCCTGC
>NW_009225419.1:0-8793 GCF_000690835.1 Fulmarus glacialis
GAATAGACAATGGCCCCGTTTACCAGGGTGGTCCCCGGCGGCTCTGTTGGAGCTAGGAACTCGTCCTTGTTCCAGCACAGATCTGGGACACGCTCCTGTCTCTATTCCCACCGTGCTGCTGTGGGGCCTTACCCGCCCACAGCAGCCTCTCACCAGGCACCCTGCACACCCCGGGCCCCAGCCAGCCCCAAAGCGCAAGGGAGCCTGCGAGGCCCCAGTCTGCACCGGCAGAGCTCAGCGGGAGAGGGTGGGGAGGAGGAATGGGAGAGGGAAAAGCTGACGGGGTGCACAGCGGGTCCAGAAGGTGCAGAGATACGGAAGAGGCGAGCGAGGACAGGAGTTAATAGGCAGGAGGAGGGTGGGTGACAGAGCGGGAGAGCAAATAGCAGCAGATCAGGGAGGACCTGGAGTCAAGCAGACAATTAGCAGACAGTCTGCAGAGAAGAGACACAAAAATAATTAGGGTAAGTGGTGCAGCTGAAAAGAAATGATGACATGAATAAAGTAGGTGCAGGTGCAGTCAGGAACACGGCAATTGGGTGAATACAGGAACACGGTAAATACTGGCAATGGCATAAATGTTGTAAATATTGGGTAAGTATGGGTGTAACTGTTGGATTGGTTTCCCCCACTTCCTGCAGCAGTGGGACCATGGGAGGCAGCACCTACAGAGGGAGTTATTTCTTCCTCAGTGGAGGAAAAATCTGCCAAGCCATGCCACGGCAAGAGGCCCCTGGCACGGGACACTGCCCTGAGAGGAGGCTGGAAAGGACAGGAGATGAAGTGTGGCCCTTGTAAATCAGATACTCTTCCAAGGAAGGTGCTGTGAGATTTATTGGGAGTACGGCTCTGCAATGAGTTCCTCCGTGCTCCCTCTGCTCAGAGTAACTTTATCCTTTCTTCCCGTCCTTCTCTTCAATTGGAGGGAGAAACAGCAGCAGCCCTTCTTGGAGATCAAAGTTTTAGCAGGCAACAAAGACCTCCAAGGAGGCTGTTGCCATGGCTGCCTTAGTAACAGAGGTCTTTTAATCACGCCAGTCTCCTTTGTGAGCAGCGTGTGGCTGTCGCTGGCAAATGAGGAGGAAAAGAGGGGTAAAAAACCTTGGCAACAAGTAACACTTCTAAATGAAATTAATAACTAGGAGTAGCCTGGGCTAGGACAAGGGGGACTAGACCCAGATTACAAAGGTGACAGCACAGTGGTCCAGGGCAGGGCAGCAGCACCTGATGAGGACAGGACGAGCACTTTGGGGGTGGGAGGACACCAGCGGCCTTCCTGGCACCAACGCCTTTCCTGGAGTTTCAAGTGGAGGGCTCCCATGCCGAACACTTCCTTCGCCTGCTGGCACTACCCACCTTCGGTCACGAAGGCACAGCTCAAGGCTGGAGAGCCCTCGCCATGAAGTTGCTCACAGACACCTCCCCGGGTGAGATCTGGCCCTCTCATCCCCAAAACATGGCCAATAACACTGACATCTCTGCCAACCTCTGTGACCAAGTACTGGCTGGGATGCTACTGGCAGCTTTTCAGCGAAACAGAGTGAAATCCTAAAACCATCATCTTGTAAGGGAAAATTTTGCCAAGAACTTTTCCGTCTCCGAAACCACATCAACTTTTATAATACAGCCTCTCCCGGCACACAAGAGACTCCAAACCTGGCTATATTTATACCAGCTATTGAGTCACTTTGCTGAGTAAGAACTGTCTTATTAGCATTGCACGCCATACACACATGTCCCAGTAGAGATTTATCCTCTCTGAAAGCCAACGCATGTCTCTGCTAGTACATTAATTACTGTGCAATATGCTGCGTGTATACATATCTACATTTGTTCCTACCTATGGGTGTTAGACTTGATAAATTTTGGTTTTAGCCTATATCAGTGTTGGCTGGTAATACAAACTACCAAAGATGTCAGTTTACCAATGTTAAGTGCTAGCTGACTTCAGAAATTAACAAAAAACTCAAGTGCTAATTGTTGTTACTTCAAGCATAACAATGGTAGAAGCTGAAGCTTCTGAAAGATTAATTGTAAAATAGTATTTCACTAATATATCATTTATGTACTATTAGCTGCTGAATTGGATGGAAAAAAAAGCAAGCAATAGGTGTCTAGCAAAGCACATGGATAACTAACCAAAGTATCAAACCAACAACTGGGATTAGCGGCTCACTTTCCTGCCTCTTCCAGGAACTTGACACATCCTTGGGAATGAAGCCACTGTTTCATGAAGCATGTCTAAGCTATGTAAAATCTCGTAATGCAAACATTGCCGAGCTTGCACAGACCTATGCATTTCAGGGTAGCCAGATGTGCCTAGCTATACCTACAGCCATTGCTCTATGGCTGTACCAGCTTCGGAAGGGAGCAGTATAGCTGCTTTCACAGGACCCTGCACCTGATTAATAAATTCCAGCTCCTGGAAAGGCTTACTGGGTTATATGCAATCTCATGCAGTTCAGCTAGACTGCGTCCTGATGTGAGCTGGGTCACATGAAGCTAGGATGGGGTATCCACTGACACTGCCCTGTACTTCTGATTCAAGGGTTACTCCAGGCACCCTGCATCCACTGCACTGGTACACTTGCAGTTCGCTTCAACAAAGGCTGCAATGAATGACTTTACTGAAGCCCATTGACATTCTCATATAAAATGCAGTGCACAGGAGCTACCAATAACAATTTGATTAATAGCACTGTCTGTGTTCCAAGAAGCAGGACACTCAGCTGCTAGCTACTAAGATAGAAACATGACTTTCTTAAATTGAGGATTCAGCCTCTTTGATTCAATCACATTAGTTCTAAAAAATAAAAATGTATAAAGTTGCAAATGGATTCACTAGCCCAGCTGTAATGTCAGCAAAAAGTTCTACATTTCTAGTAAAACACATGAGTGCAGAGAGCATCACTTGACTCCTGTTGTGGAATTGCTAAGCTCTGTACTAGTCTGGCCCTGCTGCAGCAGAAGCAGAGTTCATACAGTTTCCAGCATGCTATACCCCCTTTGGAGATTCCAAATGCCACCAAAAAAAAGTATTTTTTAATTTAAATTCCTTCCTTACTCTACAGGAGGTTCAGTACCAGCCAACCTCCTTCTGTGTTTCTGAGGCACAGAGGTTACTATCCCTCTTCCCTTGCCTGTATTGATTCCGTTAGAGAGGGTTAAAGTCCCTGACTAAGTAAAACCTACTGAATGGTCTTTTCAGCAAAGCACATAAGCACATGCTTAACCTCAGGTATGCTTTATAAATCCTATCATCTTTGTTGAGCACAAATGGATATAAATAAATGCTTGTATGCTTTTCTGAAATAGGCCTGAAATGAAGATAGCACATGGGATTTTCTGATGCTACCTAGAGTTCTCCAGCCTCTTTGTGTGTCAACATGAACATCCAGGAGACAAAACTCAACATGCAATCCCATCATGACCCATGCTGACTGGCTATTTAGACTTCACTGGAAGTCTCTGTAATTGCTTCCCTAAGAAAAAAGGAATGCTGTAATTTGCTCAGGTTTTGGATTTTGCTCCAAGTTGTGATAAAGCAATTTTTGACTAATTTTTAATGGTGCAATTCACTGTATAAAAGCAGGATCCTCCACTTTCAGCTAAGCAAATTTCCATTGATTTATTGATGCTATTAGGTATCTACCATTTTTGCCTCTCAGACCTTTCAGGTTTCTTCATGATATTAAACTGCCCTGTCCAGCAGTATCTTTCTCTAACCTAAACACACCTTTCATCTTGGCATTAGTATGAAACCACTAGAACGGATATTTTCCTATTTCCTTTTCCGTTCTGATTTTTCTGTCTTCCCCCAGGGATAATATGAGTGGGTAGAACCTCTGCTCTATTCAAAATTCTGATCATAGAATCATAGAATGGTTTGGGTTGGAAGGGACCTTAAAGATCATCTAGTTCCGATCCCCCTGCCACGGTCAGGGACACCTTCCACTAGACCAAGTTGCTGAAAGCCCCATCCAACCTGGTCATGAATAATCTATTCATGCTTAAATCATGCAGCAGCCCCAAAAGAAGCAATGTAAATTATATTTGAAAGACCACTGTCAGCAGGGAGCAAACAGCAACGTGCTGTGGGAATCACAGTGTCTCTTGCAGACACTATCCCTCTGCTGCTCTAACTCTCTAACAGGGAATCTGGGTTCCACCCAAAGAGCAGCAAACAGCAAAACAGCGAACAAAACCCTTTTACCTCATGTCCCATAGGACTGTGGAATCGCTCCGATCTACATCTGTACTCACTGTCTCCCTGCAAGTCACTAATACCTAGCAGAGCAGGGAGATGGAGCAAAAAATGTCCCAGAAGATGCCAGAATATTAAGAAATGGTATTTTCACCACTGGCTGCTTCCTCCTTTAGCCATCAGTGGAGGAGGAGAGGTAAAGGAAAAGGAAGAAAAAATACCAGAAAGACAGAAGGAAAATAATAAGGTGGGAAGGGGAAGGAAGGAAGGAAAATGGGTAAGTAACCTGGAATCGCTCTGAAAGCTGGAATGTTGCCTCCATACACACTACCCAGGAAAAGAAATACACACAAGCTGCGCCAAACAGCATGAGGCAGAACAAAGTATGCCCACGACAAGTATGCTTTCATGCTGCTGCCAAACTTAGCAGAGTGCTGCACAAAGTGCAAGGTCAGACCCACAGGCTGTAGCGAACAGAAAAGCAGATGCCGTCAAGGTAATGCAGCCTAAGCTACATGTTTCCTCCCAACATAACCACAACGAACTGGAGCCGAGGGACATCATCAAGCCAGCCTCAGAGGTGGTGATTTCTTTGTTTTCCCCCCACATAGTCTTCTGTACACACTGAAAAACAGATTCTTCCTGTTACCATGGCACTGTTTCATCACTGGTGTCTGAGCACAGTTGTAGACACAGATAAGACAAGACACCAAATCCTGGACAGGAAGGTGAAGAAGGGACAAAATTCAGCAGCCCATCACCACACAGCCACAGTGACTCCTCTGGAAAGGCTACGTATCGGCTACAACTGCCACCTGGCAGAGACAACCTCACCTGAACCAACAAGGTCACTCTTGGGCCTGTTATTAACTAGCATACAATATATAGTCACACTGTGGATTTAGACAGGGATATGACACTGTTTTCTGCAGGGACCCATTCTCCAATTGTCCATTGCTTGACTGACATCTGAAGTAGTGAGAGGAGGTGATGGCACTGTTAAAGTCACTCACCCAAGCCATTCAATCTGGTTTAATTTGTGATGACAACTGCAGCTCCAAATATAAATGCCAGTTAAACTCTGACCTTAGCCATGAGAGCAAGGGCACTTGACAGACATGTTCTATCGCATGCCTCCACAGATCACCTACACACTATAGACCTTTTTAACATTTCCTTCACAGGATGTAGAGAATCTATACACCCAAGAACCATGCAAGTAGGCTGACCAGACAAACATTGGTATCAGCAGGTCTTAAAACAAGTTGGAAAAACCTCATCTTACTCTCCTGGGGCAGTCTAGGGGTGAAGTACTAAAGCTGGCTCAAGGCAGTGTCAACAAATGCCCCCGAAAGGCCCATTCCACTCTGCTTTTCTCCCCTAGCTGGGATGGGTGCTTTTTTGACATTTACAGTGAGCTGGATTGTGGAAGCCATCACTGAAAGCTAACCCTGCAAATTGGAAAGAAACTGACCCTGCTCACCACAATGCTCAAGGGAGCTTAAAAGAAACACAGAGCCAAGCGCGCATACCGCACAAAGGACAGGTCCTTTTAGTATCAGCAACAGCTTAGACCTGATTAGGGTGATTGTGAAACTGCACCTCTAACTGGACAAGTATAATTAGGCAGACAGAAGAATCTCCCAAATTGACACACTCAAACAGAAAAACACAGTGCTTCTTGACATCCTCACAGGTCAGAAGAGTGGGACGAAGGGAATGATAAAAGACTGCAAAAAGCATATGATTTGATGTCTTCTGGGTATCTATTTTTAAAAGACACTGTCTCAAGTGCTCACTTTGCTGCAGGTTTATTGTTTTATGCCTTAAAAACAAGGGTTCTGACTTTCCACAGCCCTACACTTTCTGTAGTCATTTACGCCTGTGTAACGTGTGAGCAATGTGGGTGTAAACATTACTATTCTGGTTTGGTAGCGTTTGCCACCCACTTTGCCTAGGTGTGAATGACTGCACAAGGTGCAAGGCAATGGTGAAGGTACTGCGGGGACTGTTTTACATAGATTTTACACGCCTAGTAATATGGTGCACAGATACGTAGAGAGAGCGAGAGAGCAGAAGGAAAGATAAATCAGCTATTTGCTGATAAAGCAATCTGGCAAGAGGGCTTACCAAGCACAAGCAGCTCCACCGATTCTTCATTCTTGCCCTCCACATCATCCGGTGTGATAATAAGGCAGTAATAGAGCCCACTATCTCCCCACATCAACTTCCCAATCTGAAGGTCTGCATCTGAAAGGCAAAAAAGAAAAGTCAGGCTTTCTCTCCAACATCTATAGGAGGAGTGAAGTGATGAAAGCACTGGGTCTGTCTCCGTGTCCCAAATCCATTTCATTTCCTTACTAAGAAGAGGGGTTAACCTTATCCAGAATATCACAGTATTCAGGGAAAAAAAACAGGCTCAGGACTGTAAGTGGGAATGCCGCAGAGGCAGCTCACTCTGCAAGTGCCGAGAGCAGAAGGGGTAACTAATGTCACTTTCTGTCTTTCCTATCACCTAAGGCCTGGGGTCCCAACAGTATTCGTGCCATGCAAGAAGGGCTTAGACAGTGTCTCCTCTACAGCTCTTCAGCCATCCTCCGAAGAGGTTACACAGAGACAAAGGAAAACACTCCCTCTTGCTGCAGCTCATCACATGCTCTCCACACCAAGGAGCCTCCACTTCTGGCTAGGTGGTCTCCCAAGTCAAGTGAAGCCTTGTATTTTTGAGGGACAAGGTTTCTCACACAGCCTTCCAGACCAAATGTTTAAGGACCTGCCACCCCCCATCTCCACCCAACTTGACTTCACCCCATGGAAATCTCTTCCCTTCACACTGCCCAAGGCTGTGTGTGTTTAGGTTCATGACGGTGTAAGCTAGTGAAGTCCAGAATTGAGCAAACATGAGGTATAGGATAATTTTGGTATTTTGGAACTGGGTAAAATCAGTGGAGTTTGCAAGGAAAAAAAACCTAACCCATAGAGACTGAATTCATACCTCTCTTGCTGGCACCCCTTTGTTAAGGAAAATCTAAATACAGAGCAATATGCAGAAGCCAGGAATAAAAACCTTCCACTTCATCAAAGGGAAAAGAATATTGTCTCAGGTTTGGAGACCTACATGGAGTCACATGAAGGGAAGCACCAAAGGAAATGACCTTTGGGTCTAGGGTTGGTTGGTTGAATCCTAAATGTCTGACATACAACAGCTCCCTTCCAGCAGCCTTTTCTAAGGGAGTTAGCTGAACAATTACTGCCAGCCTCCAGTATCCCAAATTGCTAAGGGTCCATTCCAACCCCCACCAAGCATCACTGGGGTAGGAGAGTTACCGTGGACAATGCTGACATCTCTTTCCTTATAAAAGTCCCCTATAGTGACGGCAGATCCTTGTTTGGAGGCCACGACACGGACTGTCCTCCTGCTGTCCACACAGTCCAGGTAGGGATCCCAGTCCAGGTTCCTCTTGCTCATCGTTTGTAAACCAGAAGTCGCCATACCCAAAGCTTCTCCCATCCGGTCCTGGCAATAAGATTTAAACCTCCACTGTACCACAGCTGGTTGGGTGGAAGAAGTAGAGAAATGGCAGCGAAGCAGAGCAGGCTGGAACAACATGGCCACCTTCTTCTTCTCAGGCACGGTGACCTGCAACCCTTCCACCTCAGCTAAAAAACAAAAACATGAGTATCATATGCCTTGGCATTGCTTGAAGAGGGAGCTACTGCATTTTATCATAGCATCATTCTCCCCACATACATAAAATTAAAATGACCATCTGTTTCAGGTGCTAGGGTGCAATACTCCTCAATATATGTAAGCACGGATGTTGGCAGCAGAAGTAAGTTTGCTTTTTTCATAGCCTGCAACCACAAGGAAAAATACAGCACAATGGGGCTGCAGGCTCAAATGTACTATCCTTACACTCTGTAGAGACCCTAACACAGTGGTGTGGTGATTCAGGGCTTCCATGGCAGCTTCACAGATAAGGAAGAGAGATTTTAGGGATGACAATACTCCAATTCTACAGCAGGTCAGCCAAGGGGCCAGATCCTGAGTTCATAACAATCCCAATGCAGAATAAGTCACCCCCCTCCCAATTTCAGTGGCATCACACCTCCTTTTTGGAAGTCAGGCAGCACGCAGTGCCTGGCCCAGCCTGTTGTGCACTGGTGCCCAGTTAGTGCTGCTTGCTCTGCCAAACTCTAGAGATGCATGAAGGAGTGGATCCAAATCGCACAGCTCCTGCCAGGGCTGGCATGTAGCACTGAGAGAAACTGCTCCACGTAGGACGTGCAGAGAAAAATGGCCCAAACACTCAAGTTTTTCACATTCCCAGGGAGGAGATGGACCTCAACACGTAATGTTTATCTACCAGCTGACGGAAGCGCTGCAGCCTGGAGCTGATGTATTAAGGCCTCAGAGAAGATGCATGGGACTGCTGCCACATCCTTGTGTAGGGAGAAGCCGAGAGTCAGTGAGCAATGCCAGCAGAGAGCTTGCAGGAGAGTGAGGTACTCCATCTACCCACAGGGGAATGGCCAAAACCTCCCACACATGCTGTGCTAGTTTTGTCTGGGATAGAGTTAATTTTCTT
>NW_009225420.1:0-590 GCF_000690835.1 Fulmarus glacialis
GGGGTGGGGGTGGGGTGGGAAATCAGTCTCCTCACACAGGTTTCTTTCAGTGTAAATAGTCAACTATCACCACCTCTTCAAAAAAGAAAAAGGTGGCCTTGCAGAATGTTAATTGTTAACCTACCCTAACCTAAAAATCAAGAGGATAAAAATCCCAAACAAATCCATGGACAAAAGATCCCTGGACTTAATTATTCCTTTACTTTTGTCTTTCCACAGATTTATTCTTTGCAAGAATTAACTACGCCCTCATAATTTGATTCCTAGCCAGATATTTTCAGAAAAGGCATGTTCTCCCATTGAAAAATTCTGGGACTTACTGTTTACTGTAGAAATAGAGCTAAAATTAAATAGACCCTTCACTTTCACTTTTTTTTTTTTTTAAAATAGCTCAAAAGTGGTAAAAGATTGTCTTCCTTCACATGAACGTGTTTTGGGAAAAAGTACAAGATGTTTGGCAATGAGGATAATTTTTCGGAAAGTCCCTGAAACATGATCTTCAGATGAAGAGACGAGTGAAAGCTGAGGAAATAGAATCACAAGACTTCAGTTGTGAAGTTTTTTATTCACATTTTGGTTAAAGACTTGCA
>NW_009225420.1:636-1581 GCF_000690835.1 Fulmarus glacialis
ATTCGTATTTCATATTGATGCACAAGTGTTCAGTTCTCCTCATATTCATAAAAATAAAAAGGACCAGCATAACAGTGTGCTAACTAGAACACACAAAAATCTGCTGAGAGGCAACAGAAGGAATGGGCTAGTATCAGTTTCTAAAACTGACTAGAAGAGACCATTTGCTGTAACTCATTAAATAAACAAATATACATGTGTATGTGTGTATACTTGTGCATGGCTCTGCACATGTACACATGTGAAATTGAAAGGATGTTGGTCAAGCAACAGAAGCTAATCTTCAGCAATATAAATTAAAACCTATCAATTTCATTGAGAACCATAGTGAATAGAAAGTGAGAAACACTACAGACAGGCTGATCTCCCTTCATTTGCTTCTCTGATACTGACATCATCTGAGAGATCTGGTTTGCAGTCTCTATTTTATGCGATCTGGGGAACTTGGATGAAGGGGGCACTACACCCCAGAATTTCTAAATAGAAATACCCCTCCTCCCTCTTTCCTTCCCCCCCCCCCCTCCTTTTTTTTTTTTTTTTTAAAACCTGCTAGAGTCCATGGGATAGATGTTGTTTGGCCTCTCTTAAGCCTTCCTAAAAGTCACTAGTGAAGTTCTTTCTTATTCTCTTTTGCTCCCCAAATAGTTTTGAAATTCCTTAGCACTACAGCAACATTTATAGCAGTGGAAGCATGAAAGACTTACAAAATTAGAGCAGGTTCAGAGCCCAGGCTGCAGTTCTACCAGATACTATCTTGTATACATTTCTTAACACCATTCTTCACTAGCTGATGCTTGAGGGGGAGGGGGGGAGCAGTGGAAGCATGAAAGACTTACAAAATTAGAGCAGGTTCAGAGCCCAGGCTGCAGTTCTACCAGATACTATCTTGTATACATTTCTTAACACCATTCTTCACTAGCTGATGCTTGAGGGGGAGGGGGGGAG
>NW_009225421.1:0-2736 GCF_000690835.1 Fulmarus glacialis
TTTTTTTTTTAATAAATATAGTCCATGGATTTGAAGGTTGTGTTGACATCATAGACTATTTTCCTCCCAAGTTTTATTAATGTTTTTCCAACCTGTTTCCTATTTCTCTAAAATGAGGCCACTGCCACTCCCAAGTACACTTTCTGCTGGTGGTTACAATCAAATGAATAGCTGCCAGAAGACTGAAATAAGCAAAGAGAAGAACATTTGCCATGCAAACATAATTGTTGCTGAAGTTAATTAAATTAAAAGGAAAGTCCTGGATATCCTTATGCTGTACAGAAGTTTCTGTTGAAATGGGTTTTGGGTTTGGTTTGGTTTTTCGTACATACCAGCTGCCTGATGTACAGTCTTCTTTGCTCATTTAAGTCAGTTGGTAGCTTACTGCCACTTAGCATGATTCTAAACCAGAATTATGAAGCCTTTATAATGACCTTTAGAGCCTAAGTGTTCCTCTAATTTCTCCTTTTACCATCAATACAAGATTTTTCAGATAAATAAATGAAGTAATTTAAACTCAATATCTTTAAAAAGTATTTTATCTAAATATAAGAACATTTTTTAACACTTTTTTTTTCTGGGAAAACTGTAAATTGAGCAGTATTCAAATGTTTAAAGAATTTTGCATAGTGCTCTAAAGTTGTTTTAAAAAATGAAAAAAAAAACCCTAAAACATACTCTTTGAACAAGATGTAGTGGTAAAAAAGAATTCAGGGGTTTTGAAGAGGGTAACAATCAGAAAACAGAACAAAACCAAGGCACATCTCTGGTTGTCTGGTGGGTTTGTTTGGCTTTATGAAGGTAGAGGCTTAAAGCATAACTGTAGTTTGAAGAAGAAAACATCGGAGGAAAGTAAGAGGTCAATAGGAAGGATGGTAGAAGAAAGAAGAAAGAGCAGGTAGAGGAAGGTTGGGGGTCAGTGGAGGCGAGAGGGGTGTAGAGGAAGGATCAGAAGTGTGAACAGCCTTTTTCTGAGCAACAGAGCCAAATGCAGGCTCCAGACTGAATTGCAGAAAAGCAGAAGAGAAAATAAGCAGTCTCAATATTAGTATTAACAGGAACCACAGACCGCAAACTCTCCTGGAAACAATTACTATTATTGATAACAATAACAAATATTCCGTTCTTGGCTATCTTCTCACAAGGATGCCATTTGGTGTAAGACACAGCTTTATACTGTGGATATATACATACACTTTGGGAGTTTTAAATGTCTAATTCAGTCTGCACAGAGTTGTGAGCTAGTCAGTAGTTGTTAGCAACAGTTAGGACAAAATTTGTCTGTGGGCTGACTTCCTTGTCTTTCCTAGCATTGTGCCAGAGTTAATACTTGGTCCCTAGTGCACACCGACCTAGATAAAATTTGAAAGGACATCCTTGAAATGAAGGGCTCTCTTTTTATTGTCCAAAGTGAATAATCATGTCCCTTTTACAATATTGTTGTTGTTATTGTTTTTTAATTTAAATGCATTAAGCATTCAATCTAATCTTTCCTCACCTTTCCTTGTCCCTTTCTGCTGTGTTCCTTTCTCAACAAACATTTACTTCTGTTTTCAACCATTTTTAAAAAGCAAAAGACATACAATATAATCAATGCAAAACTACACTCTTTTACTCCTTCTTATCTTCCTCCTCTTGTCACAGAATATCTACAGCTGAAAAGTTATTATTTCATGAAACAGCACATTGCTCTGATTACAGTCTAATTAATTACTAACACCTACAAATAAAATGCATTAAGGCTGCCAAAAATTGCAACCTTCATCAAGGCACTATGCAGAAAATCAGTAAGAACTATGTGGGTTATCTTAGTGGATAAATTATATTTATAAATTTTGAAAGTTCAACCACTGATGTTTAGTATTCCGCTGAGAATTTTAATATCCCCAAAGAAAGAAATTTGGTGTTACTATTTCCATTCTTTAAAAAAAAATTATCATTATTTTCAGAAAAGTCATATTTTTCCAATAGATGTCTTTAGTTTTAAGGAAGCTGAAAATATTTCTCCCCTACATTCTGCTTGTACAGCTGAAGCACAGAATTTAAATTATTCTCTCTGACTTAATTTGTCAGTGTCAGGTAATATTCTTCCCGAGACACCGAATGAGGCTCAGCAAAGTACTGCAGCAGACGTCTCTGCTACTCCTGCACAGTCACTTCCAAAACTTCCAAAGAGCCAACGGGAATGAAAAAGAGCTACTGAAATATGAAATGCTTAACATTTGAAGTGTGCTCCAGGTTTTGACTCTGTTGATGTCTTAGTATCTGCAAGTCCAAGTACAAATTGTATATGGACAAGTGTGACAAGTTGCAGCTAACTGGAAAACGGTTCATTATTCATAGCTTAGCTTAGTGCTTTACAGCTTTCTGAGCCCAAATCTGTCATATTGTAAAGAGAGAGGTCGTATGAAAAAATCTGTTAAAATTGAACCAGATCACATAAGCCCAGAGACATGCACAGCAGAGAACACTTTGAGTTGTCACTTTGTGCTCAGGCTGGATCTGTAGGAACTAAAGTATGTGCTGAACTGTTAGCATCGGACCTGACCACTGCTGAATTTGGAATATCTCTGATCAGTACTACTTCATACTATGCTTTCTAAGGAAAATGCAGAGTGCATCGTAGCTATTGAGGTTTTTTTCTTTTGTCCTAATCTTTAATTAAAATCTTTTTTATTATCGGTATTCATTATAAAGAAGCCGCTTCAGGAAAGATTTCCCCCCCACCCCAACAAA
>NW_009225421.1:2767-11405 GCF_000690835.1 Fulmarus glacialis
AAATACCTATTAATAGTGTAGTTAGAGTGTATTTGCAGACGATAAAACAATATGAAGCATAGATTCCTAGTAGGGAATTCTGCAGGGAGAGCCTTATTGCATAAATATGAATGAATAGGAAAAAAAGATCTTAATTTCCAAAGAACAAGAATAATTTCCAGATTTTCATATATAAAGAAAAGTCACCGTTTGAACACTAAATCATAAAATAAAAATGCAAAGCTGAAAATTAATTCAAGAGAAACTATCCTTCATAAAAAAGCATTGCCTGTCAGCATTTGTAAAATTGGAAGGCACCATTACAAAGAAGTAGGCACTCTTCCATATACAAATCCTATAGGATTTAACCTTCTAAAAATAAACAAAACCAGGCTACCAAATCAGTCAGTCAACAGATGAACAGGGCACAAATGGTTTGCATTGTCACCCAGCACTAAATGTAGCCAGATTTGGGCCTTACTGTGAGCAAAAACACATTGGGGGGCGAGGGAGGGGGGGATCAAAATATTTGATTTATTCTGTTTGCCAGGCTAAGACACAAGAGGAGGGGAAACCGGAAACCATCTCTGTGTTGTTTTGAAGGTTATTACTTCAAAATGCATCAGAAGCTGATTAAGTAGAAGTGAGTGAACTTTTGAAAGTGCAGGTTTCAAGTGAAACTTACTGTGTAAAATTCTGTGAGGTAAAATACTTTCTTTCCACCAAGTATAATTTGTGGCAGTGAAATTCGTTGCAGTTAGAAGGTATTAACTTAGAACAGCTCACCCAGTCCAAAAGCCATGCCAGTAAATGGGATAGTAAAGGGCTAACACCTGAAGTTGGTGTAGGTCTTGCCACTCATTTCGGCAGGAGTTAGACTGGTTAGATTGGCTCATAAGTCCATTCAGAATGTCCTGTGTTACAATAATCAGTGCCACACAGAGAACAAGAAAAATATGTTTTGCAAATTTCCAAAGTGCAGACTAATAAGATTTTGCAGTTATGCCACAGACAGGGCCAGTGGAGAACACCAGGTCAAAAAATTATATTAAGCATTACCTGGGATGGAGCAAGTGGAATTGTGCCCGTGTCCCCTGAACCAGCAAGTACTCAAATCTAGTCAGCTCGGCCTGCATCTCCTGATTAATACAAATAGTTGAAAATACCAAGAATGATTCTTGGAGACTTGAGCACTGTTATTTAAAAGTATTTTAAAGTAATTGGAAAAAGTGGAAATACTCATATATCTTTATGTCACAACTTCTATGATGTCTATCCATCAGCTTTGCTTTAATACACATTGTTATCTCTTGTGCTTTCTTTGTGTGTATGTTGATAGCATCATTATGTTTTTCTTGCTTTTTTGCAATCTTCAAAGGCACCAGGTAGAATAGCATCGTTCAAAGGTCTGTAAATATTTTCAACCTGATTTCTATGCCTGCATGTTCCGAAAGAGGGAAATAAACTGAATGCTGATTTAAAGATACATTTTCCCTTTAAAGAAGCAATGAAAGCTTGATCTGTTAGATGTTTAATTTGGACTTCTTTAATGTGTGATTGATGCTAACCCAAAATCTTCCATCTCCATCTTTGTTGCTGTAACTTCTAAGAAAGCACAGCTTCTCCAAGTTTTGTAAGAATCAAAATGTTTTGATTTTTTTCATTGAAATATATGGTATTGTGTTAGAAAGATCTGTGATTTTATTGTGCTATCCTTCGGAAAGTCACTAGCCTGAGATTGTTTTTTTTTTTTTATTGATTATGTCTGCCTAATCAGATATTAAGACTCCAAAGGACTTAAGATCTTCATACAAAATACAGGACAACGCTGTCTACCTGTCTTCTATTGGTAAAACAGATTCTACTAGCCCCAATTCTATATGTGGACAGGCACAGATGGGTGACAAGGTCAGTCACTTTTGCTTATATGGTCATAGCACTCATAATAGCACCTAGTCTTGATTTAATACAGATTTTAAAAGTGCTTTACAAAGGAGGTCAGGATCACTGAGAGATACAGCAGCAGAGAGAGGAAGTGACTTGCTTGAGGACATTCATCACTGTCACGAGTGGAGAACGGACTCAAGAACTCCAGTTCAGTGCTTAAACTCAGGCGACACTCCTGGACTTACTGTTACAGCTCAGTGTTACCTCAGACGTATACTCACATTTGTTCCCTATTTTACATATATTTATTTGATCTGTGCTCATAACCCTTTTTATTTGTTTTCTAAGAGCACTGAACATTGAACAAGCTTGCTGACTGGAGTGGCTGCCAAAGCAGCAGATTTTGCAGTCACTGCAGCAGATTGAAAGTGATAATTGTGAAAACTGGAAACTGTAAAGTAAAAGAGGGATTAATTCAGACAGGGGATAGATGAATGTCACGTGCTCTTTGTAGCCTATCAAACAGCTGCTATTCAAAATTGCACATATTGATTATTTGAAGCAGTATCCATAGCAGCTCATGATCACCTTTTTGGTTTGAATATATCCTTATATAGCATTCATTCAACAATTTCAACCAATGAACACATTTGTGAAAATTGCAATGTTTACATGTATTCGCAAATAACAAAACAAGTGAAAATAACGAATAAACCATTCACAATAATGGAGTTTCACACTATTACAAAATCCTTTGACATTTCGTATATGGAAAAACCCTGATGTAAAATTGAATTGTCTTTTTTCCCTTTTTGCCTTTCTCCCCCTCCCCCCCTTTCAGTGCAGTTAAAAATCCATAAGTCATAGAACCCATATTGGTGCCTGAAATTTGAAGAAAGAAAAGGCACAACAGAAGGAAATGAACAAGCTGTGTTTGTAATGATGCTGTGCATGTGGAACAACATTTATTAGTCTTTCTGTGAAGGAAGTTTATTCACAGAGAAAGTGGTTAATATTTGATTTATTGAGATAGTTACACTTTTCATTTATACAGAATAGTAAATCATTTGGGGGATTAACTTTATGTCTCTTGGTACCATGCATTAAAGGGCTCTTTAAGTCTAATTCTAAAAGGATTGTGCAAAAGTACATCAGAAAATAGGGCACACCTCATGTTATACAAGTTTTCCAACACTGCCATACTTTACAGATGTGTAGGCAGCAAATTACAGCACTCAGGTTTTTGAAGTGTTTACAGATAATCGAAAGTTATCCACTGCTCTGCATATATACAGTTGGCAAAAAAGTTATAGTTAGATATCAGCTTTCCTATGCCTTCGTATTGAGAAAATATTGCTTTTCAAGAAAATTTAAAGAAACATATATAAAAATACTCTGGAGACAAAAAGTAAAAACAAAATCATTGTGCATCTTGAAATGAAATTAATAATAATAGGTACTATTTAAAATACATCGGCATAAAGTTTAGGAACACACTGCATTAGAAGAATAGTACATGGTATCAATATAGGAAGCCAAAATATTTTGAATTTCTAAACATAATAGCTAGGTTGGATATAGGTTGGATTTCTGAAACATAACTTTTCATTTTTGTAGAAAAATTTAACTACCTCAATTTTTCTTTTGATAGAGAAAAAAAAAAAAAAGGAAGGGAGAAAATAATTCAATTACTTTTTGGTAAATTTGTAGGTAAACTCCAAATTTTTTTTAACTGACCAAACTACTGTAACATCTCATGGAAGTTTTAGGTGCCTTTCACTAGCTCCCTGCCCAGCCTGTATAGAAGCATACAAATTAAAACTGGCAACAACACCAAGAGGTCACCTGATACCGTCCAAATCAGAATTAACTACAACAAAATCATTCCTGAAAACTGTTTGCCTAACCATCTTCTTAATAGTTTTCATTGATGATGAGCTAGACATACTGTTCGTCATTTTTCCCTTAATACTGACCCTGTATTTTCCATGTTCCAACTCAAACCCTTTTCTTATCTTAGCCACACTGGACATAGTAAGCAGGGTACTCCTCTTCTGCATCTTTATTGGATGTATTTGAAGACTGTTAGTAAGTTTCCTTTACCTTCTCTTCTCTCAGTTAAACTACTCCATGTCTTCTGTTTATTTATTTATTTATTTATTTATTTTTATTTTAGGTCAAATTTTCTACCCTTCTTATCAGCCATAAATAGCTGCACATTTTGATCCCAGGTGTAACTTTCCAGTAGTAAGTAGAAAAATAAAATTATTGCATGCGCCTTCCAGATGCAACTGTCGTATCTCCACCCAGCCTGAAGGTCAGGGTGGTTTGCTTTTTTTGCAGTGGTTTGACATAGTTGACTCATGCTTGGCTATGATCTCTAACTGATATCTTTTACCCCAGTTTTCCCAATTTCCTGAGTGGATAAATCAAGGTTGGGCAGGTTTCCTGAGTGTTGACATTTGGGCTTGAGCTATGGCTTTCTATCTGTACCAGAAAACTCTTATCACATTTTAAACTGTATTTTCTCATGCTTAAGAGGACATTAAAAACATGCCAAATGTCATAAGGCAGCTGACATTCATTCTGAATGTCCTCCAACACACAACATAATACCACAGTTCTACTGTTTAATGCTCTGTTTGCTGTACATTTATGTTGTCGTTTTTTACAGTGTGCTCTGTAGGACAAGAATCCTCTATTAGTTATATCTGAATGTACTCAATATATTGCCTAGCACAGAGGGCACGATGATTTGGGAGGGTGGTGGGTCCTGTAGGTACTATCAAAATACAGACAATAACAGGAACAGATTAATATATTTGATCTATCTACTTATTTAAAGAGAAAAGGATTACCTTTATGGCACTATTTAAAAAGTGCTAAATTTTATAATATGGGATTAAATAGAGAATACTATATGAATTAATGAAGAGTATAGGCCTATTACCAAAATGGGTTAAAAAAAAAGTCTTCATGTTACCTTAAAACATCTCTGAACCGAGGACATACCTTTTCTTTCAAAGATATTTAGCACTGTTTTTACCATTTCAAAGCTAACTGCAGCTTTAACCTTTACTTATGCTCTGCTGCTTTTCTACTGGCTAGGAAGGGGTGCAACCACATGTCGTAGCCAATTGCCAGTAGTGTCCTAAATGAGACAGGTGTCATAGCTCCTAAATCTTAAGATCATCTCTGAAATCAGTTCTTCAATGTCTTCAGGTATTTGGCACTGCTGCTTTCTCCCCAGCTGAAAAAAATTCCAATTTTCTTTCCTCTTTAGATCTGCACAGGGAATGAGTCTACATCAAATTGTTATGATCAGAGAAGATATTGCTTGCAGCAGTCTCTCACAGGTTTCAAAATGACTCACAGGGATTGAAAAGCTGTATGCATGTCAGCAGTGAAGGAAAAGGGGAGGAAACACAAAAAGGAGCAGAAATGAACAGTTTGGAACTTTGAATGGAAGTAAATTTGTGAACAAAAAAAGACAAATGGAAAATACATATAAACAGAGAGAGCACTTATTTCTGAGGTGGAGATAAAAAGCGTTTGAAATGTAACTACATACAGTACAAATGCATCTTTAGAAATCTCGCTGTTCAAAATTATATCCTTTCTTACAGGCTAGCTCATTTGTGGTTTGTTTTGTTTAGTTTAGTTTTGGTTTTTTTTAATGAAGATGGGAAAATATTACTGAGAGTTTTCATGGGGTGAAAAATCTCATAATTTTAACTAATTTTAGCACTCTTCATACCAGTCTTCAGGAATTCAATTGCAGTCCATAGCAATTTTATAAGAAATGTCAACAAAATTCCGTCAGAAAAAAAGTAATTCAGAAATATGAATGATTAGAAAAGTTAGCAAGTATGTTTATTATAAAAAATACTCCCCATGAAACCTTATATAAACCTTATATAAAGGAAGGCTCTGTTTCCCCAAATTATACATACACTCCATTTTTGCATTATTTTTTAACTTCCAAATTTCAAAGAATGCTTTCTTATTTTAACACTTGCAAAGTTGTATGTATGTTATGTCAAGGTGAGTTTATACTCTTAAAAATCTTCCTTTCTTCACAGGAAACCTATCAGAATCCTTCTCGCTACCTTTTCTAAATGAAGTCACCGTCAGTACGAGTGAGTGCTAGTTCAGGGATGAGATAGTTTTCAGTTTATTATCAAATATAATGTATTTGTGCATGAAATCCGTATATGCAAAAATAATATTAAAAAGCTTTATGCACTAGTTTGACTGACATTTTTTGAATGGCACGTGGCACGTGTGGTACTGCACTGTACTGCTCAGATACTGTACTACTACCATGCAGCTAATACTCCTTGTTTACTAATTTGCCCTTGTCTCCTACGTCACTACCTTACTGGACTTTAAAAAATTATAGTCATATGATAAGCCAGCACTCAGTCTCAATACCGTCAGAACTCCCTTATATGATACTCCTACATAAATCTCCATTGCGGACAAGTATTCACAGGGTTTCTGTGGGACAAACGCTGTTCTCATGTAACAATGCTGTTACAAAGCCAGATGCCTAAGATACCCAGGGAGTCACTATTGCAGCCTGCAAACAGGCTTGTACTCACCAGCGCTATACAATGAAAGACATGACCCTCTGGGAAAATGCATGTTTATCTCCACCTTCTGAAATAGACTGTTTGTTGACAGAGCCGATATGATCTGTCAGAGGAAGTCAGGACAGGCTTCAAGGCTTCCCCAGAATCGTGATATTCTCTTTGCAGGTGTTGCAGTGAACTATGCTTGTCAGACAGGACTTCTCCTAAGACTGGCTCTAAGTGTCATACTGTTTCTCCCAACAGCAGCTATAGCTCCCGTGTGCCTTGGGTCCCCTAATCTTTTCTTGAAATAAAGGTCTTCTGAGAGAAGGCTTGTGCACATCATTTTACTTGGACCCGCTACTTCCAGAGATAACTCAGGAACAGTTGTCAGGTTCACACAGACCCACCTTGAGTAGCAGACTGGATAGAAGGATGGAACAGTTATGAAAAGTAAAACATAATTCGTAATACTACATTATATCCAACAACAAATTCTTTCATAGATCCTTCAGTGTCCCTGTTGGAAATCACCGTTTGCATGCACCATGCCTGCTGGCTAACTTCCTCAGTACAGGGGGAAGCTGTTAGCAGTGCTGGCAATCAGCTCGTGCCCACGGGGTTATCCCAGTCTGGGACAGTTCTTCCTCCAGCTTCGTCTTTGGTATGATCTCTGAGCTGTGCGTGATGTAGTAGATACATTTTGTTACAGTACCTATGATTCTATATTGCTCGCTTCTGTAATTTTAAACAATGAAGATTTGTTGCTTAGAAGTTAGGTAACTAACAGGTGTTGTGTTTGTAAGTGTGTGGAATTGTAACTAGTATAAACTGTGTATCCTAGAAGCATTGTTAAATTCTAGTGAAGATTAACCTTGGAAACGAGAACCATAAACAAACGTGGTCCAGACGTGGCTCGGAGACAAACCTCGACCTTATAAGGAAAGAAAGAAACACGTTCACGAAGAGCTCACTACCCTGCTGACCACCAGAGACCACCCGAGACCCTCAAGAAGACCCTAAAGGCTTTAGTGCGCATGTGTCTAGGATGATGTAATATTATAATTAGTTCCTGGAAATTTAATGAATATGTAAAAGAGAAACTTAAAATATGTATGAGAAGCATGGATATAAACAGAAAGGTGATTAGACCAGGTGTGCTTGATTTGTGGCAAGTCCACCGAGCACCCAGGCCTGAATAAAACAATCTCTCTTCTGAGCATGTGGAATTGGTTGCTTGCACACCGGCCACGAATCCGCTTTTCGGACAACATGCGCACCAGCTTAGAGATGTGATGCTCTTTGGAATAATTGTGCCAGAGGAACTTTCTCAGTCCTAAAGGGCAAATTCCTCTCTCTCTTCCCTGCTCTTTCTCTCTTTCTCTCATTATGCCCAGTTATGCCTGTACTGCTTTTTCAATATATGTATAGATTGCGAGCCCTTCTTCTTGTCTTCAAAAATGAAGATTTATGTCTAGCACTAATTCATGGACCTTAATATTTTATACTTCCGTCCAACTTAAATGTGTTTAAAGTGTTTCCATTGCTACACAGGTTTCACACTCACTACTGATGCATTCAGCAAGGTTGACAGCGTTTAGCAAGTCTTTAGCTTCTGATAGAAGCTACAAAAGATACCTGCGGGTAGAGTATAGCACTGTGGGCAGCTTAAAGCTTTGCTCTGTCTCCTTCCCACTGCTCCTACCTCCTGTTCAAGAGCTCTGATTATCATAACATGGTACCATTTGCCTTCCTTAAAAGGCCATTCCTTGCTGCAGAGCTGTGCTGGAAGAACCTTTTTAAAAGCCATATAGGAATTGTTGCAGGCAGTCATGTTCCCACCAGCGCCCCGAAGATATTATGTCTGGTCCTCCGGCTTGGCGTAATATTTCTAGGGCTGTTGGCACATCAGCTGCTATCACTCCAGCACACCACTGACACAGAGAGCCATAACTTTAAATACACAGTATAAAAAATCTTTGTATTACAGTACATGAGTAAACTGAAGGTTATATATTACAATTTATGACAGTGACTTTCATAAAATTTGTTTCCCTTTACTTTCTTAGCTGCATAGATCATTCCACTGAATGATCTATCTTTTCATTTAATCTTTACTTTTTTTCCCCACCGTATTTGTTCCTAAAATTAAAATTGATTTTGAACAATTCATCAGTGGACTAGGAGTTTTTCTGACA